>NC_092029.1:970884-1055884 GCF_042242105.1 Pempheris klunzingeri | reverse complement strand
GGTTCGTCTCACCTGAAATTGGCTTTACATGTCTGCAGGTGTCACACAGGCAGCAGCACACGTCCACAAGTTATGTTACATAGGTGTCATGCAGTTAGTTTAGGTTCACGTACTAAAACTACTGGGTTAGGTTTAGGTAAAGACAATGGTTTGGTTAGAATAGCTTACATAGTTAGCTTATGTGATCTAAGTTACATTAAAACGTTAGTGTGCAGCTGAAATAACTCTTGAAATAAACTTGAAATATACTTCCTCGTCATTCCTCCGGCCGCCGAAGGTCGTCTGCAGAAACACTGATCCTTCCAGCCCCGTTGGTAGAATGGCCGCCGTTGTCGTTCTTCCCTGTGAGGACGGGCTGGAAAACACCGATGTGCACGGTGATTAAAGGGGAAGTCAGCGCGGAGTCTGATGAATGTCCTCGAGTGATGTCACTTGAGTCGGCACCAGTTGAAGACTACAATTTTTTCAAAGTAAAAGAACGTGTTGGTGTGAGGTTAGAAATAAAACAGCATCTCTGCTGCAGCCTCCGGGGTGCATTAGCTGCCACTAGCAAAACACACCCAGCTGCCAGTGGTCCCGTTGCATTGTGGGTAATGTAGGAAGAAGATTGTGTAGAAAAGTGTGACAGTATTAAGTACAATAACTGGTGAAATACTCCTTCTAAGTAACAAGTACTGTAAAAGTATTCATAGTGTGCAGCTGAAGACATCAGACTGAGTCTGTTGATCCGGCCGGTCGAAGGTTCACAGCTTCCACAGCCGGACTGGAGATGAGGGGGGAAAGAGAAACGTGAGGTTGTTCCGCCAGAAACTCGAGAGGCAGCTTTTAAGCTTTTGGACGGGGGGGGGGGGGGTGAATTGTATGGCTTCCAAACACACACACACACACACACACACACACACACACACTAACTCTCAGTGTGTCCCCCCCCCCCCTCTCTCTCTTGGGGAGTGTAGACTTCCCTTGGTCTACCCCGTCATCCCTCCTGATCCACTGATTTCATTCAGCTTGTAGAGTAAGTAGCTTGTGTGTGTGTGTGTGTGTGTGTGTGTGTGTGTGTGTGTGTGTGTGTGTGTGTGTGTGTGTCTGGTTCTAGTTTTTCCATTAGTGGGGAAAAAGGAGTTTGGTCCTTTTTGATGTTGAGTCCAAATGTTACTGAAATTTCATGCTGAACAACTTTAATGGCTGCTGAAGGTTTAGTCTCTCTCTCCCACACACACACACACACACACACACACACACACACACTCACACACACACACTGTACACAAGGATATAACATATTTACTCAGATCCATTTCCACTCATCAGTGTGTGTTTTGCTTTCGGCTCAGGAATTGTCATGTTTGTGCAGCGCAGCATTTTTGTCACTTTCAGTTGTGTGTCGTGTGTGTTGTGTGTGTGTCGTGTGTGTTGTGTGTGTGTCGTGTGTGTGTCGTGTGTGTTGTGTGTGTGTCGTGTGTGTGTCGTGTGTGTTGTGTGTGTGTCGTGTGTGTGTTGTGTGTAGATAAACAGTGTTTTAACTCGCTAACTTCAAGTCATGTGGGCTTCTAAGTTAAAGGAATCCTCCATGCTGGTGATCATCAGCACCTGTTTGGTATGACTGGTCACTCACACACCTGAATCTGATCCTATAAAACACCAGAAGCACCGATCAGCTGCTCTGAAGGTAGAGGGAGGTCACAGCGAACATTGATCTGGTTTAGGTTTTTCTTCTGTTCGCTCACTTTGCATTTTGTAAATCGACCAAAATAATTAAATTGTTTCTGTTTGTGATTGATCGTATCAGCTTTCTTACTTCACAGCTTTTCTTCCCACCTGCCTAAGACCTTTTGCACAGTACTGTATATGGTACATGAGGGCTGTGGCTCAGCGGTAGAGCGGGTCGTCCACTAATCCGGTTCCTGGCTCCCCAAGCTGTGCTTCAAGGTGTGTGAGTGGGGGAATGTGAGTGCCGTGTTCGACTCGTCCTCTTTCGAGCTGGACGGCATTTCCCCTGAGTTTTTCAAAGCACTGCAGTCAAACAGTAGCACTAATCGTCGTGAATGAACCGGTAATGATGAGGTGACGGAGCATCACAGTCCAGCGGCTCCAAACTTCAGCAGACATCAGAAACATCAAGAGCACTGGAAGCAGCAGTGAAGTGCATCTGGAGTGACTGGGTGTGATTTATCTTCCTGCCAGGCCTCACTGGGTCCTTAAAGAGGACCACAGAGGACCTCCCTTACCTGCACCGTTAGATCGGCTAGTTGTCCGACTGGATAAACTGATGCATGTGATGCAGAATAGAATGAAGGGAAGATTTATATTTTAAAATATGACGACAGGATCGTCAGATCAACACAGAAGCAGCATCACATCTTTCTCCAACAATCTCTTGGTTTATTTCATGATGTTTGCTGCTAACAGCTTTGATTGACAGCTGATTCTGTATATTCATTTTCAGGCGGTTTCTAATTTAAGTCCCAGTCAGCTGACAATATTTATAGAAAGTGAAAATGTCTAAGAATGAACCTGACTTTAAGAGCCTCCGGGGGCGAAGTGGAGCTGTTAGACTTGTTGGTGAAAAGTGGGGGAAAGTGCACGAGTCTGGACTACGTCAACTATTTCTTCCCACGAATGAGGTAGCGAGTCTTCAGGCGCTGCAGTGACGCCCTGAATGTGGGGAAGCAACAGCACTCAGCTTTTCACAGACAAGTAAGAGTTAAAACACACAGAGAAAAAACCGCAACACTCACACACACAAACTGGCGTTTGTGACGTTTCCAGTGCGTTGGCTGTGGTTTTGGCTGCGGCGAAGGCCGAGCCTGAGATCAACGGAGGCCATTGTTACCCCGAGCGAGAGAGACGAACCATTCTTTCCACTTTCCATTTCAGCTCTTGTCTGTTATTATTTTTTGTGAGGCACGGCTCATCTTTCCAGCTCTTATTGAAAATGATGTGAAGTCTAATGTGCTTCATGTTTTGAGTGAGAAATCGGTCAGTTTCTCTGACAGACAACCTTTTCCTGTGTCTAATGTTGGTTTGATCCGCTGTGTTCTTGGTAGTTTGCGGAGCCGAAACTCAACGCGGTTTGAAGCTAAAGGAACAGTCCGCGCTCGTACTCGCAGTCAGGGAGCACGTGGTCGGTGCGCACAGCCGCCGCTCCACACAGTCTGTGGTTTGCAGTGCACATGCATATTAATGCTCATATTTCACAGAGCTTCAGTTTGAAGGCTTATTTGAAACAGCTGACTTTTAGAAAACTGTGGTTCTTAAGAGTCTGTTTACTGTATTTATCCTGTTTAAAGGTTGAAACTAGTCTGACTGCTCAATCTGTCCTCAAAAAGGTGACTTTTTCTTAATCTGACTGTCAAGAGTATCCTGCATGTGCATGGTTTGTGGTGTCACTGCTGGTATCAACTTCTAAACTGGGTCTGTTGATTGTGGAGTTTGGTGCAAGGCTGTCCTGGTGGAAGTGGACACTTTCAGTCCGCTTCTGTCGAACCAATCAATCTGTTCTCCATCGATTGATTGATTGACTGTTTAATTGATTCCTCTCTGGCCTGCTGAACCTTTAGCTAACCGCACAACTTGTCCCCTCTCGTCTTTGTTCTTCCTCCTGATTCCTGGAGTGCAGTCTCTTCACACCAATCCTGATCTCTTCTTCTGGTGTCCCTTCATCTTGCCCCATTAAAAACAGTCTTGGTTTTGTCTCCTGGATCCTAAAGGTCCTCGTAACCTTCTTGAAAGCCTTTGTCTTCGTCCTCTTTGTCCCTGACTCTTCGGTAATCATTAAGAATGCTCTCACGACTCGACTGTGTTTGTCCTTGAAACCTTCCTACCTGCCCCCTGGTTTCCAGTCATAGGAGGTGCCCCCTTTATCTCTGGCCTCTTGTCCTGTCTCCTACCCCTTTTTATGGATCCTGTCCTCCTGTCTTCTGTTGTCCTGTCCCCTCGTGTCCTCGTCCACTAGCACCTTGTCCTCTGAGTGATATTACCTTACCTTAACATCTTCAGTGGAGGTTGTCCCTTTCTGAAAGCTCATGACTTTTATCATCCTGCCGTCACCTTCAGTGCTGGGCTGCAGCTTCACAAACTGCAACACGGTGCTGATGGAGGCCCAGGGGGAAATCTCGTCGCCCTGCTACCCCCAGATATACCCCAACTCACAGGCCTGTAAGTGGATCATGCAGGCCCCCGCCGGCTTCATCATCCAGCTCTCCTTCCTTGACTTTGACCTGGAGGAGGCGCCCGGCTGCATCTACGACCGGGTCGTGGTGAACACGGGAAACACAGACGTTAAGTTCTGCGGTCTGACGGCCAAAGGGCTGACGCTGAACTCTACGGGGAACGTGATGGAGCTGTCCTTTACCTCCGACTTCAGCGTGCAGAAGAAAGGGTTCAGTGTTAGCTTCCAACACGGTAGGTCCAGCTGAACTCATCCAGGCTAACATGCTGTTCTCGGGCTGAGAGGGATCCTGTCAGTCGTCATCGAGGACTGGGTTACTGATCTGAGGTCTAGTTATCTTCAATAACTTTACGCTCTTACTTTGAAATTGAGTTTAAACCACGATGGGTGCTCTTACAACTGGCTGGGTGCTGATCCTGTGATTGCACTTGTATGATGCAGATGTGTGGGGGAGCCTCCCATGATGCACTGGGGGAATACACACATGTTTTACTGCTGGTACTGTGTTTGGCATTTTAACTTTAACAAACCGTCGTCGTCGTCCGGCCCTAAACACACCCAGATGCACGTACATGTTGCCACCGCGTTAGTTTGTCTAAAGGGAAATGAAGCTTCGTGTTATTGATCCTCTGTGGACGTTTGGTTCCTTACATGTATGATCAATAAAAAGAAAGAGAGGCAGTGCGATGTATGATAGTAGATCTATTTTTATTGTAATGCAGTGATGATAATCGGCATATCTACGACGGCACACTTTCAACTATTTGACAGATTGAAGTTGTAGATTTGAGGCCGACATGTTAGTGCACCTGAATACATCTAGATAAACTGTAGCAGGAAGAAAATACTCTGATTTTGGCCCATTTCTTGTGAATTTGTGACTTAGATCTCGGACCGTATTCAAGCTTTTTTCTCCAATATTACTCAAACATTATGTGAAGAATTGACCCCCCCCCCAAAGTAGGTGGACTTGAGATGATTCTGTCACAAGATAAGTTGTTTGTTTGAACTCCAAAGAGCTGAAGCGTCCGTCAGGTTTGAGTCCTCAGCTCGTCACCTTTAGTCACTTAATGCAGCTTCAGTTTAGGTTTGAAAGCTCCCAGTCTGGTGTGTGTGTGTGTGTGTGTGTGTGTGTGTGTGTGTGTGTGTGTGTGTGTGTGTGTGTGTGTGTGTGTGTGTGTGTGTGTGTGTGTGTGTGTGTGTGTGTGTGTGTGTGTGTGTGTGTGTGTGTGTGTGTGTGTGTGTGTGTTTTTCCATTGCACACTGGCTGTTAGTTCTCAGCCAGAGTCTGAGCTTCTTAGATGTTTGCAGAATAATGTGAATTACTCATTTCTGGATGTTTTGTGAATCCCAAAATCTGACAGTGTGTTTAGTTTATCGCTCTTTCAATCTATGATCAAACATGTTAAATGTGATAAAAACATGTTAAACATGTTAAAACGCTCAGATTATGACGTGAACTTGATGAAACATTAATGAAAAGTCTGTCTTAGTCAGAATAAAACAGTTTTATTTTCTTTGAAGATGTTTTGTGAAGACTTTTCCTCTCTTGTTTCTTTTTTGTTTTTTATTGCCCTTTCTTCTTCTTCTTTATTCATTCCTTTCTGTCTTTACTTTCATTGCTTTCTTCCTCTAATCAACCCCTCTTCCTCTCTGCCGTCTTCCTCCTCGTTTTGCCTTCATCACTTCCTCCTCCATGTTTTCCTAACTTTGTCCTTTCTTCACAACTTTGCTCGTAATTCTCAATCCTCTTTTCCTCCTTTGCTTCCTCTTCTCTTTCTCTCCTCCTCTCCTCCCGTCCTCTCCTCTTCCTCCTGTCTTCTCTAGTCGCCGTGGCCCTGAGGAACCAGAAGGTCCGAATAACCAGCGGCAGAGGCCAGGTCACCGAGGTCTCCGGCTCGGTCTCCATGCCGACGCTCAGTCACCTGACGCTGTGCTTCGAGCTGGAGCGCAGCAGCCACAAACAGGTAGACAGGAGCTGGGGGGTGAAGCCTCTGAAGGCCCCCAGAGCAGCTTCTTTCAGGTTTTCAGGTTTCCTCACCGGTCTGAGTCACATGACTCCACACATCAGTCAGGATTCTGCTCCGTTTGACTCTGATGGAGCTCAGTAATAATACTTTCAAATGATTTTAGCCTTGGATTGTTTCATTGTAAGGTAATGAGAAATACTTGAGTTCTTCAGGCTCTGTGAAAGCTAAGGAGAACACTAAGCGCTCTCTCGGCTCCCGAACAGAAAGAGTGGATCTTCACCTACTACGACAGCGACGACGTGGCGCTGAGTTTGGGCTCCGATCAGAGCGGCATGAAGATGATCGTCGACGGAGTGGAGTGTCCCATCGAGTCCATCATCTCCTCCTCTGACTTCACCTCCTCCATGAGGCCTTTCTGCGTCCTCTGGACGTCGTCAAACGGCCGCGTGGCCGTCTACTTCAACGGGAACTACTGGGCCAAGACCTGCTCCTCCTCTAGTGGGCGCTCTGTGCCAGCTGGTGGGCGCTTCCAGTTAGGAGGTGAGCTTTACATTTTCATTTGGACTGAAGTTAATGGTCTCTGATGTGTTAGTTGTCCTGCTGTGTACTCTTGAAGACCACGAAGCTTCACAAAGCTTCACTTAAGAAGAAACTCTTGGACGTCTGGGTGATAAATAACTGTTGTTTCAATGTGGAGCAGAAGAGAATGACTCCAGTATCACCATGAAAGAGTCCTGACTGATCGGTGACATGAAATATTTAAGATAGGTTTGAAAATCCTAATCAGGAATAACCCATCGAGAAGCACCATCTCATTTAAGCACAGTGAGACTAAACATTTAACATGAAGCAAAATAATGCAAATAATTTTATATAAAATAATAATTAATAAATTATAAGACTAAAATAAAAATGTCAGTCGATGCATGAAAAGATACTTCCTGTATTTTGAAACCAGAGGAACTGTGAGGAGACGTCATGTTAAAGACTGAGATCAGCAGAAATAAATCAGGACGCTCATTTCACATATCAGTAAATCTTTAAGACACTTTGGACAACAACTCAATGCTCAACCTGCTTCAACTTAAAGGAGAACTTAGCCTGAGTCCTCTGTGTCCACTGAGCGACTGGTAGGTAGTAAAAGTGTTGGAACTGGTCCAGTAGATCACCTCAGCCAACGTGATCCTTTGGGACAACTGCACCTGATCACAGTAGGTCCACTAAAAGAGCTTGTTTGATCCACTGACAGGCTCAGAGTGTTATTCTAAGTGTGTGACAGCATCATGGAAAGGATCCCTACAGAGAGAGACCTGGAAGATCCTTCTGGTTTAACCACAAACAGCACACACACCAGACTACATTCACTAAAACAGGGATTTTAGAGCTGACAACAGTAGACCAGCAGAGAGCGACATAACGGCTGCTGTCCTGAAGGATGTTTTCGGCCTAGTGAGGAGATTTACTGGACCAACTTCAAAATCAATAAGAAGGAGCACACAGTTTTGAGTTGTTCTTTAAATACTAAAGGTAGAAAACATAATTATACTGGTGCTACTCTGAACATGTACATGGACGTGTGAGCGAGTCTCTGAACAGGTGGAAGAATGATATCAATTGAATATTTTCAGGTAGATTAAAGGCTTTCTAAGATATTGCCCAAGAGATTACAGGACCTGAAGGAAGAGCTGTGTAGAGGAAGGTCATCTGATGTGTGCGTCTGTGCGTTCAGGGCAGCACAGCTTCAACGGGAACATCTACAACCTGCGGCTGTGGGATTACGCCATGACGGTGCAGCAGCTGACCGCGCTGAGCTGCGACACGGTGGGGAACGTCATCGACTGGGACAACAGCCACTGGACCATCCCGTCTGCCGTGGCCCAGACGGACGCCGCGCTCAGCTGCAGTGAGTACAGGAAATAACCCCGTCCCACCTCGGCGCGGAGCAGAGGGCGCCTGAGGAGGTGTGGATGTCTGTACGGGGGGTCGTGTGGGGGTTTTTACAGATTCACACCATCAGCGGGGACCAAAGCTGGACTGATGCTGTGCCAGTTTCACCAAATCATTTTCACCTCATGTTTTAAGGCCTGAATTTAGTGATTTATTATATTTTACTGAACAGCAGGGACAGAAAGTCATAAAAATGCCATTGATTATCTATTAGTTTCATCATTTTACTGCAGTAAATAACATCAGTTAACAAGCTCATCGCTCAGAAAAGCAGTAAATAAACAATTAGGCTGAAATTGTTCCCACCCGAGATGTCATGTAAAATAACACACACACACACACACACACACACACACACACACACTGTATCGTACAACACAGGAGCTAAAAGTACTTAGATTGCATCCAGTCTGTTTGCTGTCAGGGTGGAAAATTACAACCAGACTTCAGCCAAATTCTGGTCAATTTTGACTGTGGCTGGTTTGTTAATTGACTCCAGCAACCAGTTTGGCTGCTGACCAACCATCTCTCTGATTCCTGCTCCGCTCTAAGAATCCAGTTGGCTGATAAAACACACTGCAAGGGTTCAAATTCCTGCACACACACACACACACACACACACACACACACACACACACACACACACGTAGCACTGTGACCCGAGAATAAAATAAAATCACATTCAGTTACATTTCTTATTTATTGCGAAATTCAGTGTTTATTGGTGCATTTACAAGTACATATGCACCTAAAAGACATCACACACACACACTCTCACACACACTCACTCACACACACACACACACACACACACACACACACACACACACACACACACACACACACACACACACATACACACACACACACACACACACACACACACACACTGGTACAAATGGCCACAGTCTCTCTTGACACTTAAACCTGAAACCAAGTTTACATAATCAACCTTTTTCTCACCGTGTTTAAGTATTAACCATGAAAGAAAGTAAGTAAGTAAGGCTACACTGTGTGTGTGTGTGTGTGTGTGTGTGTGTGTGTGTGTGTGTGTGTGTGTGTGTGTGTGTGTGTGTGTGTGTGTGTGTGTGTGTGTGTCCACAGAGTAGCACTGCTCCTCTTATTTAAAGCGCTGTAAATGAGTGTGTAGCCACAGGAGGTTAGCCACAGTGGTTTCAGGGAAATTCCTGCCAACGCTGCACCCACTGGAGAGAGAGTGTGTGTGTGTGTGTGTGTGTGTGTGTGTGTGTGTGTGTGTGTGTGTGTGTGTGTGTGTGTGTGTGTGTGTGTGTGTGTGTGTGTGTGTGTGTGTGTGTGTGTGTGTGTGTGTGTGTGTGTGTGTGTGTGTGTGTGTGTGTGTGTGTGTGCATGCTTGTATGCCTTAGAGACCTGCAGTGGTTTTCAAGAAATGCATGAATCTGCTCGAAGTTTCCTGACTCTCTTGCACACACACACAGACACACACACACACACACACACACACAGACACACACACAGACACACACACAGACACACACACACACACACACACACACACACACACACACACACACACACACACACACAGAGTGGAGGGGCCACAGTTGGGGGGTTCACTTCAGCTTGTTATCTGCTGTGATCCACTCGGAGAGAAACTTTATAATCCAAGTGCAGTGCAAACATGATGAGACACCAGAGGAGGGCGTGTGAGCGTGGGGGGGTAATAATCAATAATCACCTCTTTGATTGGAAAGCCTCTGCAGCAGGAAACTCTTCAGGAGCAGTTTGGGTCAAAAACGTCCTGAAGGGTGTTCTCATGTCTGAAGGGTTTCATCCAGGCTGGAGGAAACACTGAGGCCACCAGCTAACCAGCTAACCAGCTAACCAGCTAATGGTGATACTGTAACTGACCAGGAAGAAGAAGAGGACACGAGCTGCTGTGTCTTTTCATCTGGCGGCTGAAGAAACGTGAAAAATGAACTGGTTATTATTTATCCTGCTCTCAGTCTGAAGCGTAATGTGTTCCCGGGGGATCCGTCTACTTCCTGGTCCTTCAGACGACCTTTATCTGGTGGCCTGATGTTCACCCCTGACTGATCGTTCAGCCTCTGAACAGGTCGACCTTGTCTTGTTCTAATCTGCTGTCAGTGCTGCAGCCATTATTAACTGATCGCTTCATTGACTGCATGATTGATTGACTCTTATTTGTGGACTTACAAGATCCTGTAAGTCATTTCAATGAGAAACTTTCTCAAAGTAATGATTATTATCATATTATTGTCATTGTTCTGAGAAAGTTTCTCACTATATCGACTTGTGGGTGTTTTCTTTCATTACAGCAGGATTTGGCGTCTGTGAAAGTGATCCTGGTTTGATTAACTAATCTCTCCTTCTCTTCACAGTCTGCTTCACTAATTGCATTCACTTAACTCCTGCTGCTCCAACTAGTGGTGAGTGCTGCTAACACCCTGCTAGTGTGTGTGTGTGTGTGTGTGGTGTCCTGGGGGGGGGGGCTAACAGAGCTTTGATGCATGAGAGTGTGTGCAATAACCTCTGTGTAGACTTTTCAGTGTGTTTAAAAGATTGTTACCATTCGCTGTCCTCTGATTGGTCGGTATCAGTCTATAAAGAAGAGTCCTCTGATTGGTCGGTATCAGTCTATAAAGAAGCGTCCTCTGATTGGTCGGTATCAGTCTATAAAGAAGCGTCCTCTGATTGGTCGGTATCAGTCTGTATAAAGAAGCGTCCTCTGATTGGTCGGTATCAGTCTGTATAAAGAAGCGTCCTCTGATTGGTCGGTATCAGTCTATAAAGAAGCGTCCTCTGATTGGTCGGTATCAGTCTATAAAGAAGCGTCCTCTGATTGGTCGGTATCAGTCTATAAAGAAGCGTCCTCTGATTGGTCGGTATCAGTCTGTATAAAGAAGCGTCCTCTGATTGGTCGGTAGAAGAAGTGTCCTCTGATAGTGCAGGGCTACCTTGTGATTGACAAGTCGCTGCCATGGCAACCGGCTAATCAGGATAGAGGCATAGCAGTGCACATGACCTGTTTTCCTTGTTTTTGTCTGAGATCGTTGGTCCTCTTACAGCGTTTGAGAGTTAACAGTAACGTTGTCGTCACCTAAAAGTATTTTCTTCAGGGTTCACTTGTACTAAAAGACTCTTAGAGGAGTCGGCTGTAGTGTTTTGCTCCCCAAAGCATCCCAACAACGATCACAGTTCATGTGAATGGCGGCTGCATCTCTTTAACCAGTTTGCTAGCGCTGTTAGCTGATGACTTAGCTCCACCCTCTCGTCCATATATGGTCACTTCTGGTGACGACCAAAATGCCAAACTCGAGCCTTCAAACCAAACGGTCTGTGGCCGCTGATATTGAGCTGCTCCTGATAAATATGACGTGCAGGTGACTTCAGATCTCAGCAGAGATCATCCTGTCAGGCCGAGATGGTCAGCAGGCTCCACTCGTTGCCGCTCATCACGCACGGTGTCAGTCAGTCCTGCTGCTCACACTCTGGATGGAGACGGTTTTCACAACACGCCAAGAAACTGTCAGGAAGGAAAAAAGTCTCCCTGTCAAAGTGCTTCAGGCCGTCCTTGAACTTGTTAAGCAACGATGCAGACCTGAGGTTGCAGGTGACAGGCTGCAGTGTGAGTTATGAGATGATATTAACATAAGACGCTGACAGGATCAGCAGAATGGAGCTCGGCTCTGGGACCGATGCTGCTCTGAAGGTGGAGAAGCCAACAGGACTGAATCTATTAAAGCTTCAACTTTTTCTTAGGAATTCTGTTCAGGTTTAGCTCTTTAAAAAAGTTAGAAACAGTCAGAATAGTGAGAGTTTAAACCTGAGCAGCAGCTTCAGTGGCAGTCACGACGTTTCCTGCTTTGCTCTTTGATGAGATTTGTCACAAACCAGCTGACCCCTGATTAAAGACCTGCTGCTCTGACGCCTGACAGGTGGGTGAAACCCCATTAACAGCTGGTATTCAGATGCGATCTGTCTCTGGACTCTGGAGCTGTGTGAGGACAAACACATGTTGATGTAGGTGTGAGTGCAGCAGAGAGCAGAGTGAGATTTAACCGGACGAAAACGGTTCTGTAGGTGTGAAAACACCCCGAGAGATTCACAGTTCTGTCTGAGTGCTGCATCAAAGAGCAGCAACACACACACACACACACACACACACACACACACACACACACACACACACACACACACACATCCAGACAGTTTAAAAGCCTTCTGGATGTCTGCAGCCTTGATACATTCTGCTAATGTAGAGAAGACGATGTCAGCAGCCACAGACTAGTTAGTAATGATTAATAACTGCCTGATTAGAAAGTGGAACCATTTAGAATTGGAGCTGATTTCACTTCTGAGGATTCGCTTGCTTTCCCTCTTTGATATCAAACTGAATCTCTTCGTTTGGACCGATGGCTGATGTGACCTCAGGCTCAGGACCCAAACGTAGCTGTGGATGTTAGACAGACAGCAGTGATGAGATGATCTCCACTGACCCCTGAGGGGGTAATTAGTCTCCGACATTGACCTGACATTCACACACGTCTGCCGTTCAGCAACTAGAAGCGATCCTGTGTCGCCTGCAGGTCACAGGAGCAGGAAGCAGAAAGCAGGAAGCAGGTAGCAGGAAGCAGGTAGCAGGTAGCAGGAAGCAGGTAGCAGGAAGCAGGAAGCAGGTAGCAGGAAGCAGGTAGCAGGTAGCAGGTAGCAGGAAGCAGGAAGCAGGAAGCAGGTAGAAGGTAGCAGGAAGCAGGTAGCAGGAAGCAGGTAGCAGGTAGCAGGAAGCAGGTAGCAGGAAGCAGGAAGCAGGAAGCAGGTAGCAGGTAGCAAGAAGCAGGTAGCAGGTAGCAAGAAGCAGGTAGCAGGTAGCAAGAAGCAGGTAGCAGGAAGCAGGTAGCAGGAAGCAGGAAGCAGGTAGCAGGAAGCAGGAAGCAGGAAGCAGGTAGCAGGAAGCAGGTAGCAGGTAGCAGGAAGCAGGAAGCAGGTAGCAGGAAGCAGGTAGCAGGTAGCAGGAAGCAGGTAGAAGGAAGCAGGTAGAAGGAAGCAGGTAGCAGGAAGCAGGAAGCAGGTAGCAGGTAGCAGGTAGCAGGAAGCAGGTAGCAGGTAGCAGGTAGCAGATAGAAGGTAGCAGGTAGCAGGAAGCAGGTAGCAGGAAGCAGGTAGCAGGAAGCAGGTAGCAGGAAGCAGGTAGCAGGTAGCAGGTAGCAGATAGAAGGTAGCAGGTAGCAGGAAGCAGGTAGCAGGAAGCAGGTAGCAGGTAGCAGGTAGCAGATAGAAGGTAGCAGGTAGCAGGAAGCAGGTAGCAGGAAGCAGGTAGCAGGTAGCAGGTAGCAGGAAGCAGGAAGCAGGAAGCAGGAAGCAGGTAGCTCAGGGTCCACAGTGGAGACAGGGCAGCGCTGTGGGGGACCAACACTGGGGACGCTCTGAGTGAAATGTGGTGTTTGAGTGCTTCACCCAGACGGTTACACAGGTCCAGGAAGGCTGGGACCAGACAGGTGAGCCCACAGTTAAAGGCAGCGGCGTTTTGGCGGCTCGTTTAACAGCCACAGACTCTGTAGCTGCTGCTGCTGGCTGACTATTGTTTTTCTCTCTCTTGTGGCTTTGAGGTTCACTTCCTTTACTGTGGTGAATAAAATACAGTCAAGTTATTGTACGCAGCCTGGCAGA
This sequence comes from Pempheris klunzingeri, assembly GCF_042242105.1. Classification (NCBI taxonomy): domain Eukaryota; kingdom Metazoa; phylum Chordata; class Actinopteri; order Acropomatiformes; family Pempheridae; genus Pempheris; species Pempheris klunzingeri. Next base: position 1,042,126 of record NC_092029.1, on the reverse strand, counting down.
AGTCCTGGAGACGCATTTTTATGAAGGTCTTAATGATCAGATTCGGTCTTTGCTTACCTGTGAGCGAGTAGGTAGTTAAAACACCCAAAAAAACAGAAGAGCAGAGCACAGCAGGGAAGAACATGAGGAAAACTAGAAAAAGAAAATGTAAGAAAGAAATTGGAAAAAGTTGTGGGATTATTATTGTAGCACTCGTGGCAGCTCGTCAAGATGAATTTATTTGTGATTTTCACTTTATAGACACATGTACAACACATTAAAGGTGCATTCCCTGATTTTATTATCACCTATGGATCCGTCACCTGGACTGCAGACCAGGTTCAGGCTGAAAAAGCACTTTGGTTTTCTGGTCCACCATCGCTTCAACCAGACCAGCAGCTCCTGTGTCCTGTTCTCTAAAATCCCTGTTTTAGTGAATGTAGTCTGGTGTGTGTGCTGTTTGTGGTTAAACCAAAAGGATCTTCCAGGTCTCTCTCTGTAGGGATCCTTTCCATGATGCTGTCACACACTTAGAATAACACTCTGAGCCTGTCAGTGGATCAAACAAGCTCTTTTAGTGGACCTACTGTGATCAGGTGCAGTTGTCCCAAAGGATCACGTTGCAGCCATTGCAGCCCGTTTGGTGTCTGCTGGCTGAGGTGATCTACTGGACCAGTTCCAACACTTTTACTACCTACCAGTCACTCAGACACCAGGATGAGGACAGAGAGGATCATGGGTAGAAACACCAGTTATCCTTTAAATACAGTGAGTGTCGGTGACTTAAAATGTAACTTCATTTTCCTTTTATTCATCCTCACATGTACAGTAAGCTGAAGTCTTAATCAGAGCTTCATGGATGATTAAGACCGAGTCAAAACTTTAGTCCTCACCGACCTCTGCAGTGAATGTGAACACCTCAGCCTCCAAGTGCTTTCACACTCGTTTTTCTTTCCACAGGGAGAGAGAGAGGTAGAGAGAGGTAGAGAGAGGTAGAGAGAGGTAGAGAGAGAGGTAGAGAGAGGTAGAGAGAGAGGTAGAGAGAGGTAGAGAGGTAGAGGTAGAGAGGTAGAGGAGTGCTTGATTGTGTTTACCTTGAAAATGTTCTCTTCTTTTTACGAGGCAGCTGAAGCACTCTGCAGCATTTGAAGCCATTTTACGTTCCTCTTTGGTCCGTTAATGAGGCTGCTGTTGATGGAGGCGGAGAGGGAGCTGTCGCCTGCCGAAGTGTGTGTGTGTGTGTGTGTGTGTGTGTGTGTGTGTGTGTGTGTGTGTGTGTGTGTGTGTGTGTGTGTGTGTGTGTGTGTGTGTGTCCATGCTTCATTCCTACTTTGGTGCCTCCAGAGTGTGTTTGTGTGTTTCGGTTGTCTTTCATCTCCTGATGCTGCCAGAGGGGAAGGAAGGACACACACACACACACACACACACACACACACACACACACACACATGTGATGGTGCCTGTCAGTCTGTGCCCCTAATCCTCCTTTAAAGGATCATTCCCCTTTTTCTCAGCCTTGTTCTTGTTTTGGCCAAAGTTTGTCTCAGTGATGAAAACGTTGAACCCACCAAGTGAACAGATTTGGAACGTGGTGACGTCTGCAGGCTGAACACACTCGACTCTTCAGACCATCAGAGTTAAACTCTCTCTCTCTCTTTGGCCCTCTGTGCTTGCTGTAGCACTGACGGGTTAACACCGGCTCCTCAGGTGCACTCGTGTTCAGTTTGACCCCCACGTGAAATCAGACGTCTTGTTAGTGATGTCGGTCACAGGGTTCGGACAGCTCCTCCCGTCTGTGTGGCCGAGATGTTACAGTCTTGTAAAGTCCAGTTGGATCAAATCACTTTATAAAAGCAGTTTATGTAGCATGTAATGATGTAGTTAGTGTGACTGAAAGAAAAAAACTACAAGATCTTAATCAAGTGAAATAATCCTAAACTATTTTTATCAACTCAAACCACAGGGACTATTTTCTCAGTAGAAAGTAGTTCCAATAAGCACCATTTGCTCCTTTGGCAAGAATGGGGCTGCTGAGTTTCTCAAACCAGATTTTATCTCTTAAATGCAAACCTCAGCACAAATACCACCAAGCAGCTTTGTCTCCACAGACATCACGTCCACATTGGACGATTCTGAGCTTCCTGGTTCGCGTCCGGCGGCGGCACGCAGGAGGACGTGTGTCCGTGATGCAGCACAGTAAGGCTGTGAGGGCGGACTGGTGTGGAGCAAAGAGTTTGCATCCTGTCACAAACCTGCAGTAAAAGTTATGAAGTTGAAGTGCCACAGAGACCCAGTCTTACAGACCCTGCTCCACATTACTACCAGCGGTCAGAAACTACTTAGGGTGCCTTTAATCCATCTGAGGCCCTGCCAGGCCGCAGAGACACAACCTAAGTCCTGGTCTGACTCTGCCAGCTGAGAACGGGAGGTTTTTCCCTCTAAAATCCAACTGGCTCTGAGCGTCAGGAACAGCAAATGGAAAAGCTTAATAAACTGGATATTGGTTCAACTGCCGTAGTGTTATTGCAAGTGTCAACCATTAGTTTCTCTGAAAATGCTGCAGAATATGACTTTAACGGAGCCACATGCACAAACCTCCCATCTGGGCCAAGTGTAACAGCTTCTGTCCCTGCAAACAAGGAACATTTTCCAGTAACGACGGTGAATTATGGTCCGCTGGAGCTGCTGCGTTAATTATGGTCCACGAGCAGCTGATAAAGACACGCGGAGGAAACACGGCGGCTGGAAATGTGTTCTTAATTATTTTTCCCTTCCGTCATTTGCATTGTGAACACTTGAGCCTCTGCTCTGACACACACAGCTCCACTTCTCCTGCTGGCTGCTCTGAAATTCAAATGAGCTCCAGAGAGGCTTAATGTGTGTGGATGGTTTTTGGAGCCATGTTTGCAAAAAATAGCAGGCAGGAAACTAATGGAAACGTGTGCTTCTCTAATATGATAATACAGATCTAATACACACACAGTGACTGTTGGTCTGCAGCCTGCTGCTGGGTGAATGTTTGAATTATTATCAGCTCGGTACATATACTCAAGTGAGTAAATGATTATTTCCATCTTGTGCAAATGTATATTTGTGCATCCATTAGCACAAGAATTATTAAATCATGTGTATTATTATAGATGGTCAGCAGAAATGAGCTCCGTCTGCAACATTAGTGATGAACTCTAATAATAATGACATAATAGTGACGTTTGTCCTTCAGCACGATGAGTCCTTTTACTGAGGAGAGAGTTTAAGTGCTCTGAAAGGTCGGACGACTTTATGAAGGTCTTACTGATCGGATTGGGTCTTTGCTTACCTGTGAGCGAGTCGGTAGATGAAAAGATGGGGTGTGAAGTGATGGAGAATCAGGAGAAAAGTAGTTGTGACCCGCCTGCTGCACGGCTGGAGTCCTGCTGTTTCACTCAGCTGATCGCTGCCATGATTTACTGACATTCTCTCAAACACATTCTTCCTCTTACTGTGTGAGTGAGTGTGTGTGTGTGTGTGTGTGTGACTCAACAAAGTGTCTGCTTTCACTGCCTGCCTGCCCCCCCCCCACCCCCTCTGAAGGCCTGTGAATATACAGTATGTGTGGGCTCAGGATTACATTTCAAATGGCCGAAGCACTTGAGGAGCGCTTGGTTTGTGGCAGCTGTGAGCAGCTCCGTCGTATTAACACGTCGGTGTTCCACCACAACACACGACGCGCTCTGGTCGGTCGCCGTCGAAGCGTCTCGTTCGCGTTCACACGGGGAACATTGTGAGGAAAGCTTGTCCAGTGCATGCTGGGAAACCCTGAGCAGGCTGAGAGGTTTAGAGGATGAACAGGCTGCTTCCAGGTGTGAAGCAGCAATGAGTCCGAAAATATTCAAGAGACTTTGAGTTAACGATGTGAAATACTTGTTAGGTTTCTGAACATCTGTTCTGTGAGTAAGAAAAGAAGGGCGTGCAGGTTATGGTACTTATGACACGAGCACATAACTCCTGAAGTGTCATTATGCACATGATGGAACATCAGCTGAAATAAGTCAGCGCTGACTTTTAATAATAATAATAATAATAATACATTTTATTTATCGTGCACTTTTCATTTGGAATCCAGATCTCAAAGTGCAACAGTTAAAAACACAAGACATTTAAAAACAACGACGTTTAAGAGCAACATAAAGCAGAAAGACAAGATAAAGGAGAGAGCTGTTTCCAGGGAAACCAGATCGATGAGGGGTCACCCATTGTGCGGAGTTTAGTCCTGGGGGGGCAGAGTAGCTGTTACCAGACCGGAGGTTTCTGGTGGAGGTTTGGAGTGTGAGGAGCTCCTTAAGGTGGTCCGGGGCGGTGCCATGAGTGCAGCAGTGAGTGAGAGGGCAGAAGGTGGATGAGAAGCCGGTGCAGTGAGTGAAGGGTGGTGTGGTCCGGTCGTACCCCCCCCCCCCCCCCCCCCCCCCGTCAGGGTCCAGACGAGGAGAGCGATGCTGTGGTCCAGCCTGACCTTTAGACCTTTTGGCCTCCCAGAGGACACGAACAGCGACCTCTTTCGCGGACCCTCACTTCCTCCTTTGCTCCGTCATAATGACTCCGACCACTAGAGGTCGCCTACGTTAACATTAGTCCTTTTGCCCCCCCTTGGAGGAAAAGGACCCCTGTTGTCTTGACTGTTCCATGAGTGTGTGTGTTGTGTGAGATTGGTAACAGACTTTGAAACTGTTCCTGTTATTTCTTCCATCACCATTTTTGAATAATTGTATGACGTGATGTCGTCTTCCTGCTTCACTGCGGTGCCTGAAGGCATCACAAGAGAGTGAACACACCACACACTTTGCTAACCTGTCCATCACATTTAACCAACGCTCCCTGATCACTTTAACTGATTAATCCTTTTGTTTTTAATCTTCCCCCCCTCCCCCCCCCCCCTCCCCAAAGGTGTCTCCCCACCCAGCAGCACACCGCTCATTACCAGCTGTGACTCCCCAGGACTGGGCTGCCCAGGTAGGACCAACAAACCACTTCAGTCAGAACATGTTCTTTAGGTGGAAACTCCCTTCATGTCTGCTCGCTGTCACACCTTGGGTCATTTCCTGCCTTTTTCTTCTGCTCCTACCAGTTTATGGTCTTCTAGGGATTAATGGGCTGCGTTATCAACATGAAAACAGGCGATCTGTTAGTAATGATGAAAAAACTGGTGAAACAAGTTGAAGTAAAAGTAATAAAGACGGATGGTTATTTGCTAACTCTGTTTATCTTTGAAGAAATAACTCATAAATAACTCTCTGATGTATCGGGAGCGTCTCAGGCCGGTTTGATGGACAGCTTTCACACCGGCCTGAAGGGACCGGACCAGTCGTGCAGATTCACTCGCTCCTTTGAACCAAATCAAGCGTGTTGGGTTTGGAAAAAAAAAACCTTAAAAACTTTCACTTTTAAAACAAATGCAGCCCAGTTTTAACCACCATGTCTAGACATCTTTTGATCTGCAGATCAATACTTAGCGGGAACAGCGTAAACGTCTGCAGCAAGAGAATGTGGTGCTGTGAACCAGAAAGAGCAGAGACGTCTTATAGATTCAGATTCTTCCCCAAACAGCCGAGCAGAAGCTTCCCTCCTCACATTTATACTTCATCATGAGTTTAGAGCATCAGCGGCCCCTCCAGGAGTGTTTCAGACCCACTGCAGCGTTTAGGAGAAGAGCTGCAAAATGACTGTTATCCACTGAAGGACGCACAGAGTGAAGCGTCTGACTTAGTGCCAAGGACGATGTTTCCAGCTGAGCTTTTCCTCCATTTCCTCCACTCCACCTTCAGTCCAGGTGGGAATCAAACTCCCAACCTCGGCTGTGTCCCCTCCACACCCCCGCCCCGCACAGGACGATGCTGTTCGCTCTCATTTATGTGGAAGGAAGTCCCAAAGCCCCCAAGGTTTCCTGAAAGTCCTGATTCTGGACATCTTGTTAAGAGAACCTCCACGTTCCCAAAGTCCTGAACATATCCTGGCCTCCAAACTGTCCAGCTACTCTGAACCAGTACAAAGGCTTCAAGTGTTAGTCTGAAGAGAGAAGAAGAGAAGAGAAGAGAAGAAGAGAAACTGAAGTGAAAAGATTTGCTGCCTTTCTGTTTCATGTCTTTCTAAGATAATTATTGTTGGTTGACCAGAAGATGTCGCCTTTGGCTTCATGAACTTCACAGTTTTACAACACGTTTCTCCATCTGAAGGTGTTTTACCAACCAGATTGATTGGAATAATAACTGATGAGTCAATCAGCAGCTACATTTCCGTCCACTGCTGTGAATATCGCACTCTGACAAATATGTGGAAGTAGTTCATAAATGATAAAACACAGTGACAGATGAACGCAGTGGACGGGCTTTTGAAATGAAACTGCCTCTGTGGTCGGCACCTGCAGCGTGACTGCTTAGACCCCGCCTCTTCAGTTGTGGTGGTTATACAGGTGTGACAGTGGGGGGGGGGGGCTGTGGAGGAAGGTCGGCCTCCTCATCGCCCCACGCAGGTCTGAGGTGTCTGCAGCTTTTCCATCTCATTCAAGCTTCAAACCTTTTCTACATATCACAGCAACATGTCCACGCCGTTGTTTTTTATGTGCAAACTGAAAACACTCACAAAACAGGTGGATGGTTATGAGCTCAGAAATGAAAAGAGAGAAAGTGAGGTTTTTTTTTCTTCCTCTTATAGAGGCCAGGAATCTCAATCAAGTTGGTCGAAATGAAGAAATTCTTGCAAATTCTCCTCTAAAAGTGCAGAAAAGTTGTGATTTAAGAAGCTTTTATCTTCTGCTGCTCACCAAACAGTGTGGGAAAACCTCTCTGCTCTGGTAATGACATTTCCTTTACAGCACCCCTCTGGTTCCTCCACATGCTGTACGTCTCTCTCAGGACACAGCGTCTCTAAAAGTGCCACCCCAGGGTGCTGTTCAGCTGCAGCTATGAGCTCTTAGAATACTAGAAAACTCTCCAGCCAACCACCTTTCATACCCGAGGTCACGTGATCCTGAACTTAGAGTAGCAGGCGGTCAGAGCAGTAGCTGGGGGCCAGCTGACGACGTGACCCGTCCCCACTCACTAAATGTCAGTTCTCACACTGTCCTGTTATATGGAAGCCTCAGAGGGACATTTTTCAGCTTCTGTGGGACTTTGCTCATGAGAGAAAAGGAGTCGAGCCAATTAAGCTGCAGCCGAATAGAAACGAGCAGTCGGTCAAAAGGCCACGAGAGAGCGCTTCTACGTCCGGTCAACAGAGAGCAGGCTCACGTACAGAGCAGCCCCACAGACCTCCCACTGGACCAGAAGCCCATTTGTCTGACAAGTGGTTGTCTAACGTAACAACAGGAACGTCTAACAGCATCTAACGAAAGGGTCAAACCCCCGCTGATTCAGGACCAGCAGGGAGAGTCTTTGCCTCCTTAGTTTTTGGGGTAACAGACAGAGTAGTGGACCGTGGCCTGGTGGAGGAGCCTCACTAGAAAAACTAGAAAAAGTGAGGGTGAACTTCACTGGTATCACTTCCTCCGTCACTACCCCTGAGTCAGACCTCAGAATAGAAGTTTCATCACCAGCGGCACCCTTACTAAACACTTAACTAACAGGTCTAACTGCCCCCCCCCCCCCCCCCCGGCAGCAGGAGAGCACAGGCTTCTGTTAGTGGACATCAGTCTTCTACGAACCAGGTGATAATCAAAGAAACCCCATTTTTCACTTCAGTCTAAAACAGGAAATGCTAAACGCAGCCTGGAGCTGTGCATTCCTGCTGCCCCCCCCGACCCCCCCGACCCCCCCACACCGCTACAGGTTATGCACTGAGGATGACCTCGCAGCTTCCCAACCATTCATCATCCTCTGCATCTTTTTCTCTCTCCCTCTCATCCCAACTACCATCAGCCGCTTCCCCCCCCACCTCCTCGTCCACTAACACCATCCACACTACTAATGCCAGCGCCCACGGTAAGCAACCCTCCTCCTCTCCATCTTCCAGTCCGTCACCCTCCTTCCTCCCTGTGCCCTCCCCCTCTCTTCTCTTCTGCCATAGCTGTTCTAGCATGTGTAGAGATCCCACAGTGCCTCATAGTTACAGAGCAGAAACAGAAAGATTCATGTCTTTTACTCATTGGAGTGGTCGGGGGATCTAGATGTTCTGATTTATTATTATTACACACACAGTCCTCCTGTGGGCTACAGGTACATGCACATAAATATGAATGCACACGCACACATAATGAATACGTATCCATTAGATATGTTAATTGAAGGGATAATACATAAAGTGACACTTCAGCACAAGACAGAATTTAAGATTCAAGACGTGATCTTTTTTAAAAGCTTTCCTGGTCCCAACTGAACAAGTCATTTAATAATTATCCTGAATGGTTCATAAAAATCAGGAAATGTTTGACCCTTCCAGGAAAAGTGGCTTGGAGCTGTTTTACTTTAAATGCACCAGTGGAAAGTAAAAACCTGAGCTATTCGTTTGTCCGTTCTGTTATTCATGAAGTCCTGGGAGCTAATTCAGTTCTGATGAGCGTGTTGGCACTTGATAAATATTATCTACCATTAGATTAAAAAATGAGTTTGTCACATTCTGTCATTAGTTAATTAACCTTGCTGTCGTGAGCTGAATGTTCCCCAGAAAACCAGCTGTGGTTCTCTGGTTCCAGTAAATAGTGTTGTTAAACTTCATGTCTGACCTGCGTTAGGCAGCATTAAAACCATTTTGTTTTCCATGTGTGGTCCCTCTCTCGTATTCTTTGATCTGTTATCTCCAGTTCTCCCTCCCAACACTCCATCTCCATCCGCCATCCCCACCACTAGCATGCCACTAACCCCAACCACCATCAGCAGCACCATCAGCAGCAGCAGCAGCAGCAGCAGCACAGCCAGCTTATCTTCCTCTGGTAAGGCTTCATCTGCTTTGCTGCTTTGTTGTTTGCCCTCAGCATCTCTGGGCTTCTCATGCAAATAAGAACAAACAAAGTAAATACTGGATTTCCCCCCCGAAATTCTCTTGTAGAAAAGCTTTTCAAACACAGTGAACAGCAGGCACAGTTGTGTTCTCCATTGAGCCTCAGGCTACTTCTTAAATCTGCTGGAGAATATTTTCCTGCACATCATGATGTTCAGTTGTTCCATTTCATCACTGCACGCTCAAACAGCTGGTGATTTTCAGCCAGAGGTGGACAGAAGTAGCTTCACCTTCACTGTTTAACTCTTTAAACCACATTCATTATGTTTACATGCACCAAATATTAAGGTTTTTGCTCTTATTCTGAAAAAGCCAGTGTTCTCACAAAGCTCTACACATGGCTGATGAATATTACACTAATGCTCCCATTTGCATGCAGCTACAGGCTCCAGCTCTCGGCTGCGTCCGACGGCTCATTCATCATGTCAGACGTGATAACAGTGGAGCTGTTTGTGCCGTTTGGTCGTTTTATTTGTTTTCAAAGAGTTTGAAAAATGCAAACTCTGCTTCCCTTTTTCATTCCTTCTTCTTCTTTCTTCTTGAAAAGGTCGGAGTGTAGAAAATGTCTAAGCGTAGCTGAGTTTCTCTTGGCCGTGCACCTCCACCTCAGCTTTGCTAACAGAGCCGACCATAAGCGGGCGAGCGGCGTGTCGTACACTGACGTTACAATCTGGTCAAATCCCAAATGATAATTTGATAATGCCAAATTGATAATGTTGTCATATTTGTGTGCATGTAAACATCAGACTCGATGACTCAAAGATGCTGGTGGGAAGCCCAGTTTGTGCAGCGAATGTCCAACGGGCTGATCTTGATCAACACTTCTGTCCGACTCAAGAAAGACTTTGGACATTTGTCCCGCAGCCGAACTCGTCCGATGAACAGTTGTGTGTTGTTGTGTTACTGACATGCCCACTTATTGTGCTAATCAGTTCTGCCTGCCACTACCATCGCCGTCGGCACCAGCGCCGCTACGCCTGCGCCCCCCACCACTAACGCTGCTTCAGCCCGCAGCACAGCACATGGTAAGGTAGCTAACCACGCCTTCTGTCTCAGGCTGAGGCCGCACGGCAGGCCTCTGACCTGTTCACAGGGACCTCCTGACTCAGGAGAAGCTGGCAGAAAGCTAGTGGAAGAGAAAACAGCTCTCTGATGTCTAGTGCTGTTTAGAACCTGTCTAGAAAATAAAATAAAACAGGATTCAATGCTACAGCTACAGCGTCCAAGTCGTAGTTTTGACTTGGACGCTCTCAAATCAGGAAGTATTACGTCATAGCTAAACCATAACTAGCAGCTGCATAGTAAATACCATCATCATCATCACCATCATCATCACCATGCAGCTGATGTTTCATGCTGTTCACTACTGCAACATTACGGCCTGTTAATTACATTTGTTAAACTTTCTGCCATTAATTGTTTGCTTTTCCTGAACTTGCTGTGAAGTGAGGTTCTGGACATGAGGGCCTGTGTTTGTGAGAGCACAGTAACACCTTTGTGTCTGTGAGGAAGTAAAATAAGAATAAAAACAACAGGCTTTTGAAGAACATCATCACTTTGGACTGAGAGAAACTTTAAACCGACACTAAAAATCAAGGAATGACACCAGAATGCTTCACTGGTGAAGAGACGCCTCCGACCAAATAAAGGAACACACCTAATGATCATATTATGGCCATATTTATTGATTATAGTCATACTTATAGTATTAAAACGCTCACAATGGCAAATAAAAGATAAAAAAGCCTTCAAATATATTTAGTTTAGGAGCAGTAAGTCGATCCCGAGACCCTCCTCTGATTGTTAGTCATGTCTTGTGACGCTACACTGATAAGATGAGCACCGTGTGTCTGGTGCCCTGCTGTGAATATCACCTCACACAGCAGCAGCTAACGGGTTGGTTTAGTGGTTCAGTTCCTCAGCGTATGGTCTCTAAGTCCTCTCCAGACATCATGTGATCGCTGAATGTTTCAGCGTAGCTTAGATCTAAAATAAATCACGTTATAAAGGAACAAAGAACATACAAAGGTAGTTAAACAGTTCTTTAGTCGTGTGGATGTGCAGGTTTCATTTGTAGAGACGCTGGTTTCACTTCCATCTCTTTAATGGAGGTTTTCCAGAACCTGAACCACGACCCCCACGTATCTAACATGACCCCCCCACCACAGCTTAACCGGAGCCTCGTGTTCAAAAGCTGAATCAGATGTGAAGCCAAGATGCCGTTAAGTAGTTGTGTCTTTAAGCTGAGGCCCCCACATCGTAGCTTTGTCACCGACACACAGCTTCTTCACGCTGTAGGAACGTCTGACTAGAATGAAAGTATCTGGAGCTCTTCACGCTCTCTCACAGGTCCAGCACAACGGTTTCCTTCCAGGTGTTTCATGTGGTCATTGGATTGGTTCATGTTGTTCCTGCAGCATGTGCGCACTGAGCTGACTGATCTCCTGTGGTTGTTTGCCCCCCCTGCAGCCCAGCAGACGAGCAGCAGCGCACCACCTGCTCCATCTGCTCCCACTAACCGCCCAGCTACTAACCCCACAGTGCATGGTAAGAGCGACATCAGCTAGCTTAGCATCAGATGCTTACTGCTGCTGCCAGTGCGTGCAGGTTTACTGTGGGAGGCGTTAGTGCTGCAGATTAAAGTGACTGATTAAACAACATTGTTTCCAGAAAAGCTGAATAAACGGCTTAACTTTACATCTGTTACTGTGTAGGCCTGTTAAAACCAGGCCAAGTTCATCACTTCACTGCTTCAACATTTATTAAACCCCAGTCATGATGTTAGACCTTGAAGACATTTCAGCAGCAGTTATTTCTCATTCTAACAGACTATTAAACCAGAAATAAGTGCTTGAACCAACTTCTGTGTGTGATAAAGTTTAGCTTAACTTTAGCCTAATGCGTCTCTGGCTGAGTTTAAAGGGCCGGCAACTGGAGCTGTAATTCTATTTTAATGGTCATCACTGATTATCACATTTGTGTATAAAATGTCAGAGAGGGAAACTTGAATGTGTGAACATTTGACACTTTTGCTGATTAAATGATTTACAGTTCAGAGGTCATCACGCCGGCTGCTTCACTTCCTGCTGATCGGCTAATCAACACAAACATCTGTTAGGAACATTTGAACCTTTTAAACCCAGTTTTCTCGTTAAATATCATCTTCTGTGCAAACTTCTGTAGTCTAACTCAAACACAGCATGTTGGACCTGTTGCGACGACCACTGAAGCTTCAGACGTGGTCGTTTCTTTCAGCTGTGTGAGAAATGATCTGGTTTTACTGGAGCTTTCGTGGCAGCAGGGGGGGACTGTGATTGAGAATGTGTCGGGTATCTTTAGTGTAAAGAGCTTGTTTCTTGTTTCTTCTCTCAATCATTCGTTTCTAAAACACTCACACTGCCGTCAGGATGCACAGAAACCAGACTGAAATCAACCCTTCTCCTCTGTTCTCCCGTTGTTTCGCCTCCACTGACAGTTCCAGGAACGACTCCCCCGTTGTTAGTAACCGCTAACCAACCAACCACTAACATAGTTGCCACCACTAGTACTTCCTCTTGGGGTAAGACACACTCTTGCATGCCTGGGTTGGAAACAAAGGTCGGTACGTTCTTCTCTTGTCGTTCCTTCCCTCCTGTTTTCTCATTAGAGCTTCGTTATCTATCCACCTTTTCACTCTGGTTTCACGTTCGTACTTTTTCCACTTAAGGGTTTAGGTTTTTCCTGCTGCTGTTTGAACTAGGTGTCCTGTCGTGACACAAATCACATCTTACTAAATGTATAATATTAGTTTTGTCTTAGCAGCGCCCTGATGTGATTTCGCTGATGGAGCTGAGTAGTTTGTTTCAGAATGATCAGCGCTGCCTGTTGTGATTGTCTAACAACTAAATCCATAAAACTACAGAATCTTATCATAGAAATACTCTTGTGGTTTGGTTTCCCCTCATATTTACATAATCTTTTATTGTTGTAGCTTGTTTTCATTCATGCCTCAATCCTTTCCTGCTTTGTTTTTTTTGTTTGGCCTCTATTTCTATAATTTTATCTTTTCTCTGACAAGGAAAGAAAATCAGTAACAAATGCTTCGGGATGACTCTTCTGATGTAAACGTGTCGGTCTGCATTGTGTAAACTACTGCTTTGAGGGTTTTTTTGCTTGAAAATACTTTTTATTACTTTTATTTATTATCTGTAACCTGCTTTTTCACCATAATGGCGTCTGGGCTGATGTCTGTGTCGTGCCCTGGTGACAGAGAAGAAGTCTGCTGTGAAATCTCCAGCCAAAGCCTCTGCCGGTGCCGCTGCTGCCGCTGTAGTTCCTCCTCAGCAGCCTGAAGCTCTGCTCTCCCAGTCCAAGCCTCTGGCTGCAGGTTCAGCTGCTCACAACAGAAGAGCCCGGCATGTTTCTGGATTCACTGCTGCTAGATCCCCTATCGCTCACACATCCAGGCCTCCTATTCCTCCGACCACCATAATCAGACAAATTAGGCCTGTTTTCGTTCCCGCCCCCCCTGAAAGAGCCTCTCATCACAGGTCTAGTGTGTTGAAGCAATTCAGTCCACCGACTCAAGGCCCTAGTCTCCCACATCCAGCATCCAAACCCAAGCTATTAGCTTCTGCACCAGGTCCCCCAGCTCCAGCCTCACCCTCTCACCTTAGACCCCCTAGAGCTCCAGCCACCCTCCCCAGGCCCCCGGGCCAACGCAGCTCCAAGACCTCCCTGGGGTTCATCTCCACTCCTTTGATCTGGCAGGGGAGGAAGAGGCCGGCTGGAGGAAGACGCCCAACTGCCACCAGAGCACCGCCCAGCCCGGTGGTTCACGTCACGAAGCCGGCCGCTCAGCCAACTGAGCTCAGATCCACAGCCAGGCCGACAGAGAAAACACAGACAGGCGGATTCAAACACACGGCGGGCCACGCGCGTGCACCTGGGCTGAAGAACGCCACACACCTGTTGGGACACGCGGCGCACACTCCTGCTCGCTTCCATGCATCAGCACAACCCACGTTACGACCAGGCTTTTTGCACCAACCGATCTCCAACTGGGAAACGCCCTCAACCACACAAGACGCAAAACTCCCTCCTGAGTCAGTCTTATCTCAGGGGTTGTTTCCATGGCAACGCAGAGATGAGGCGCTAGAAATGAGGGAGTCTTCCTCAGAGGTGGGGGCAGCACCCCTGGCATCATCATCATCATCGTCGTCGCTGTTGTCTTCATCGTCGGCTCTTAGCAACAGAAAGAACAAGCCTGTGGCGCCGCAGTGGTCGCTGCTGAGCATGAGCAGTGGGGAAAACCAAACGGTCGCCATGGGCAACTGGAGCGATCACGTGGAACCACTGGGCGACGTGTACACGTCGGGGTCCGAGCCGTTTGTGTACGATTTGACTGAGCTCACAGAGGAGGGCAGCACCTTTAGCTTGTATGAGTTTGATGCTGCCTACTCCTTGGATGAACCCGCCACCCTCCCTCCAGCCTTCATTGGCCCTGATGCCAAAAACGAACAGTCGTTCAACAGGTCAGTCCCTCACGGCGCTTTTCTCCCTGTCACTCGCTCCCTAACCGCCTCTGAGGGAGGAAGCGAAGTGCTCGCCCAGACCCTTTTTCACGAGTATTCGGAAACGCTAGTGAGCGGCTTAGCAGCAGATAGCGAGCTACCTCATATCTATATGTCTCAGAGTCCTACACCGACGGGCTCTCAGGCTTTGACAGAAGCTCAAACCCACCACAGGGTTCAAAACAACATAAGTTCAAGTGGACAAAAGCAAGAGGAAACTTCCTACACGCAGGCTGTCAATCCACCACTGGAGACATCAACTTCTCAAACAACACCATCTCTACTTTTCCCCTCCCTTTCATCCCTTCTCTTCATACGGCCTACGCCATCTTTGGCCGTAGTACAGCTCAGCTCCTCTGCTCTCCTTGCAGAGAGGCCGATCTTTTATTCTTCAGTGCCACAGAAGGAAGATATGGCCCAAATACCACATTCCTCACTTCCTCCAACCCCCCTGACCAGTGTAACTGGAGGTGATGTTAACCTTGGAGTCTCCAGAAGTAGAGTGATTAACAATTTATATACAAGTACAGACACATCCACTTTCCCCTCTCCGTCTGGCTCTCCCAAAACCCTCTCCTCTAAAATGTTCACCTTCTCCCTTGACATCCCTCTCTTCTCAGCATCTACTCCCTTCACCTCCTGTCATACCAGCACACTATCTGCTTCATCATCTGCCTCCCCTGCTACGCTTACTCCCCTTTACTCCTCTAACGCCCCCACTTCTCTCTCATCCTCTCATCCCCGCTGGTCCACCATCGCTCCTCTTCCAGCCTCTGCTCATCCTCAGCAGCCTCCCCTCTTCTCCCCCTCTTCCTCCCAGCAGGCTGAACGAAGGCTCTCAGAAGCAGACGGGGTTGTTGAGTCTGCTCACGCTCCAGAGTTGGATGGAGTCAGCGTAACCTTTCAGCCTTCTGTGTTGTCATCTCTGCCTTTATCCTCGAACCATCAAAGGGACTTTGTGGTGACAAAGCATCACACAGCATCCTTGCTGTCACTTCCTCTCTTTTCCAAAGCCCCAACTGAATCTCAGAGGCCGGTTGTTGATGGTACCCTGCTCCCCGAACACCACCAACTCTCTGGCCAAGAGTCCTCCAACATTAAATCAGAATCTTTCAGAGGTCGATTGCTCTCCTCTGAGGGCAATCATCTCTTTGATACCCAATCAGGTCCATCTGTCCATTCAGTTGGGTCTTTGTTAGTATCCTCCTTCAGTCACATCGAGCCAACTCCCTCAGGATTATCTGTTGAGAATTTGGCATCCAGTACCGCGGCGCTACTCACACCAGATTTACCCCCTCAAATGATCTCAGCTCTGTCACAGTTCGAGTTGCCTGACCCTGAGTTTGGTTCATCAGTGGTTTTGTGGCCTTCTTCTCATGCAGCCAGTCTGTCAGTCAGCCAGTTCTTGGTTCATTCTGATCAGAAAGATTTGAACGACATATATACTCTGCCAGATGAGCCACGTCTAGTGAATCAGTTTGACTTTGGTGTAACATCACTGCCAGCAGCTGGCACTCAGGCCTCTGAACGCACCCCGGCTCTGCTCCAGGCAAACATCGATGAAATGCAACGTTTGCACTCTGCTTCTTTGTCTGCCATTTCTTCTTCATCTTCAGATCCTGTCCTTTCAACCAGGAGTCCTTTCTCAGATCACTTAGACAACCTGTCGCTCATTGTGTCCTCTGAGACTCTTCCTGCTGCCACAGTGAGGCCAGTTGTAAGGGTGACAGAACAGATGGTGGGAGAGGAAGCTGCAGTGTCTTCCTCCTCAGTGGCTGACACCTCTCCTCTCTCAGCCCAGGCATTTCCATCTGGGTCACAAGACAGACATAACTCCAGCCTAACCTTTGACAGGGATCCATGGAGGCTGCAGCATACGATGAACACAAACATCGCTGCAGGTGCTCCCGCTAACTCGCGGGGCTCGCAAGAACTCAATGACCATGACGATGTTTTTAATCACCCCACTTCCCCTTTGTCAAATCCATCTGTCATGGCAGCTACCCAGAGGCTGGCACTCCACAGCCGCATGAGCGCACAGCTTGGCACTGCAATCCCCCAGCATGCTTCAGGGCTCTATGTTACGCACAAGTCAGGCTTGACACAAACTAACACTGAACACATACACAGCTCAGCTCACACACACTTGGATGCTCAGATGCATGGAAGTGAGAAACTAAACTTGAGTCTGAGTCCGGGGCAGGACACGCACAATGTTGATGTCAGGGGGCGGCAGCAGCAGCAGCAATCATCCCGCTTCACGTCGTTCGCCCTTACTCCCTCTCTCCTTTCCCCCTCCGTTTTGCCTTCTCTTTCTCTTGCAGCAACCCTCGCATCTCCTTTTTCCTCTCTTCAACTTTCTCCCATCTATCAAGCGATCCCTCCCTGCATAACTGTCTCCTCCCTTCCCCTCTCAGCTTTCATCACCCCTTCCCTCTCTCCTCTCCTCCCCGGCTGGGTGGCATCGCCAGCAGGGTCTGCCAGCAGGGAGGAGGCAGAAATTGGCTCCCTGTCACCCAGTTGGCCGACAGCTGGACTCCACCGGCCCACAACAACCCAAAACCCCCATTTCCACTCATTCCAGAAATCAACCACATCCCCTGTTAGCCAGTCAACAGAATCAGTCCAACAGTTCATCACAGTCAGCCAATCACTTCCTCTTGACCAAGCATCCACAATCTCTGATGACACATTGAAATCCGGCCAATCAGAACCCCTTGTTCCTGCCGATGAGTATGGCATGAAAGAGGTTTCTCCACAGCTTGCAAACAACTCCCAAACGGTGGATGCTTCCAGGTTTGTGGATGGTTCAGTATCCTCACATGAGGCCTCAAGTAATCTCACTGCATCGGGGAAACTGTCTCACCTCCCTGCTGTCTTTGACCCTGCAGATGTTGTTCCAAAGATACATATTGTGGATGAACATGCCTCTGCTGTAGAGCTGGCTTCCTCAGCAGTGACCACTACTGACTATGTAACTCTGAATGTAAAGTTAAATGTGCCATCGGGCCATCAGCCTCATGAAAGTCTGAATCCAGAAGCTGCTCTGAGTAGTCAATCACTTCCTGTTAAAATGAAAACTACCTCTCCATGCGCCACTTCTGAACCCAGTTGTCGGCCTAGTTCTGCATTATCAGCACAACCCTCTGGTGCTCCGGTTATTCCAACCCCCCCGCATACTTCTGGCCTTAATATCCCCTCTTCCACACCAGCCACCAGATCCCCCACTGGCTCCTCTATCGATGCTGCAGGTCAAGGCTTTATTTCTGGGTTTGAGGAGCTCCCATCTCGTGGGAGTGACAACCGCACCGCAAACACAGCAGGCTTAAAAAACATTTCCATTTCAAATGCAACCACTGTTATAACACTCAAAGACTCTCCTTCAGTGCCGATTGAAATGACAAACACCACAGAGGCTAAAAATGCTTCAACTCTGATAGAAAATGGAAGTATGGAAGCATCTCAGGGGAACATGACGGGCAGCAAACCAACACAAGAACTCAATGTGAGTCCAGACACGTCCGCAAAGTGGAATTTAACCATTTCAAAGCCAAGTTTGAACTCAAGTCCAAGCGTGTCAGATCACAGTGGGAATCGGAGCTCAGGAGTGTTTGTGAACGGGGCTCTGAGACCACACCAAAATGCCACTGATATCAAAGATTTCCACCACCTTGCCCCTCACCTCGCCCCTACGCCATCTGTGGCCGCCAGCGCTCGCCACTTCATAACCACAAAGACCTCCTCTGCAACAGCTCTGATCAAAGCAGTCAGTATGTCAGCTAGCAGCGGTGGCAGTAGCAGCATGAAAAAGGCCACGGTGCACCCTGCCCCCGGATCCCCAACTGTGGATTTAGCAGCCAAGCCCGCGTTGCCATGCCAATGTAAACAACGCTTTCATTTTACATGTCTGTGTGGACTGTCATCGGGGAACAGTATGTCATGCAGCGACAAAAGACTGTAGATGTAGAAAATCAAAAATACAATCATCTGTAGCATGCACTGTAAAAATGTCATCATAGTAACTTGTATGAAGTCTTAAAGTCTTTTTAAAACAGGCGAGAGAGGAACTGATTGTAGAGAAAATACAATCACTATAAACTATATGGCCAAAAGTATATGGACAGCATACTTTATATTTGATATTTTAGACGACGCGATATTTTGTCGTTCTTCACTCGTCCATCACCAAACACTTTATGTTCAGTCCTCTTCTGTTTCAGCATGTCAGTGTTGTCCTGCTGCAGCGGAGGCAGATACAGCAGCATATTAACAACCAGGATTTACTACTTAGGGCTGTAATATTGACGTGTCCACAGAGTTTTGGCCACATAGTGTGTTATTGCTTTATTGAAAACAAAAAATATTGAAGCTGGATGAGATGCTATTAATATTAGCAACTGTTTTGGCAGATGATGCCATTAAAAAAATAAGATTTTAAGACTGAATACATGATTAGATTATTTCTAAAGGTGGTTGGGTTTTGCAGTCTAGTATCTGAGGATCAGTATTTAGGCTCTAATGATTGTTTTGCCCGTACCGTAGTGGTAGATGTGAATACAGTAGCTGTCAATCAGGTGAATGGGTGGGATCACTCCAGTACTGGAGGCTGGTGATTGGTTTGTCACTCTACCTCATATTTATCACTTCCTTTTCTTAATCATTCTCCCTCTTTTACACTCTTGACTTCTTTTTTTCCCCCGTTCCTCCCTGACTTTATCAGTCCATCCAGCTTCTTGGTAGAGATGTCCTGCTCTGCTGCTTGTACTCTCTGACAGAAAATAAGACACCTGGCAGACTGCTGTGAAAATCCAGTCAAAATGTTTGCGATGTCCAGCTGCTTCCTAAACCTCAGTAAAAACACAGAGCCGAGGTCTGCAGCTCGCAGGGTCTCCGTCCAGAAGTGATGGAGTAGAAGTCTTCTGGTAGCGTTTACTAAAAATTGTAGATACTGGTGCGTCACCTAGTGGCCAACGTGAAGCATAGCAGGAGAGCTGAGGGGCCTAAAAACACCTGAACACAGAGGAGACGCTTAAATACGACGAATAAGGACTCAACACAATGTGTGTCTGCTGTTTGTGGAAGTTTACACAGGGAGGATGAAGATAAAGTCAGACATTTAGAGAAAGGTAGCACTTCCTCTTTGTGTGACTGCTGATGAGCAATAAAAACAGTTTTAGCTACTTTAAACATTTGAAATGAAAAATGCACCAATTCAGAGGACAGAATGATTTTGTACAGTATATAAATCATGTGCCCTCCAACATGAGGTGATGCAGAAGAGCTTTTATTAAATGCTGAATAAACACAGCTCTCTGCAGACATTTTAACTTCTACGTAGAAAATCATTCCAGTGATGAGTTCATGATCCCTCAGTTTTCCAGTCGCTCAGATTTCAGCAGTTCATTCAAGGACTCAACATAAAGGCTCGTGTCATAGAATGACTATGTCTGTTATATGGATATAATGGGAATAGGTGTGATTAGTGTTTTGGGATGAGTTAGTGTGGGAGGTGTCAGACTGCAGGCACACACACGTGTTGAAAGTGTAAAATCCTCTAAAAGTCTTAAACGGTAAAGGACACATGCAGATAGTGGACCTGTAAACTGCTGCAGCCCACAGAAACACGTCCTCGCTCCAAACGATCCCGTTCTCCAGGAGAAGGAAGACCAGCCCCCCCCCAGCCAGGCAGCACGTTCCTCCTTATCCTTTTACACTGTAAAATTGGATTATTACGTAACTCGATTAGCTCGATTCATCTCCTGCTATGTGGCACAGGCACCAGAGAAACAGCTCCGTCACACGTGTGAACCAGCCGCTGCTGAAGCCACACTGAGGTCTTCTTCTCCCTCTGCTCTCGTCTGCAGAGGGGCTCTTCTACCGGATGTCTTTCGTGGTGGAGGACGGGAGCGCGGGACTGACCCAGGCTGACGTCGAGCGAGCTGTGGCCCTCTGGGTAAGACAGACCGACCTCACTGTGGCCCTCTGGGTAAGACAGACCGACCTCACTGTGGCCCTCTGGGTAAGACAGACCGACCTCACTGTGGCCCTCTGGGTAAGACAGACAGACCTCACTGTGGCCCTCTGGGTAAGACAGACCAACCTCACTGTGGCCCTCTGGGTAAGACAGACAGACCTCACTGTGGCCCTCTGGGTAAGACAGACAGACCTCACTGTGGCCCTCTGGGTAAGACAGACAGACCTCACTGTGGCCCTCTGGGTAAGACAGACAGACCTCACTGTGGCCCTCTGGGTAAGACAGACAGACCTCACTGTGGCCCTCTGGGTAAGACAGACAGACAGACAGACAGACAGACAGACAGACAGACAGACAGACAGACAGAGCTCGCTGTGGTTTGTGAAGTCGGAGGCAGTAAAAGTTTTTTTTATTGCACAGCTTCCCTGCACACAAAAAGACATCTGAAAGCCTCGAAAACACCAACGGAGGTGAGATCTATATATATACATATATATATATAATATTTAGTTCTGAACATGCAAGGGGCAAGTTAAACAGCCTGGGGGGGGGCACTAGGGCAAAAATGGGCCCCGATTGACTCCCTCTTTAGCCTTCACATTAAGGATCTGATGTCGTTTTTTAGTTTTAATACTTCTGATCAATCTGCGGTAAATCAAACCTCCACAAACCAACAGACTCACAGTCAGCCTCCGGTCTGGGGCCCTGGGGCCCTGGGGGGGGGTTCAGTAGTTCCATCTGAGCTCCTTTCAGACTCTTTGAGACTTTGTGAGGAAGCAGATTCAGCCGATCAGAAACAGGACGACAGACGTTTTACTGACACTTTACTGACCATTAACCTGCAGATCAGCCGGACCTCATGACCATCATACAAGATGGTCAAACACACTTTACAAACTGGACCGTGGAGAGTCGCTGGGCCACCTGTTGTTTGCAGATGATTCCTGCGCAGACGTCCAAAACCCAGAAGGACGACAGAGAAACCTTGTCCTGTCGGCAGAGTGGCTGATCTGAGTTGTTTTCTTCTTGCAGCTAAATCAGACATTTCAGAACTGGACGCACGCCGTCTACGTGGACTCCATCAGGTAACTCAGCAAAGGCTTCTCTCACCTGTGTCACACCTGCCTTTTAAAAACAGCTCTTTCTTTCTCTGCTGATGGTCGTTGTGTTTTCTTAGCGTAGAATGAGCCCTTCGTGTCCACACAGGCAGCAGCTCCTCTTCATGCAGTCAGTGTTGCACCGCCAAGTTTCTACAGTAGCCCAGAAAGGACAAACAGAGCACTTTGAGGTGGCAGCTTGAATTTAGTGGCACTAATGCAGCGGTTAGAAGGTGAAGAAGAAGAAAGAGGAGGACCAGATTTTGACAAATAGAGGATCAGACTCCAATAAATCCTACAGACTGCACCTTTAACCATGTCCACTGTACACACAGTAGAACTCAGCCAAACTCCCTCTGGTGGAGCAAAGGAGTAAAACCTTTTCTTCTTCTTCTCCCCTCCAGCGTCCAGCAGGGTTTGCAGAGCAGAGGAAACCCGACGAGGTAAACGCTCCCTGCAGGGTTTGTGTGCATCAGCTGTCTGGATGCTGTCATATCTGTGAGGATCTGCACTGCCAGCAGCTCCTTTTAGCTTTTTGTTCTGTGTCGGTTGTCTCCAGTTATTCGTGCCAGGCCCTGCTGGTGTATTATTACATCACCAATCAGAGTCTGGGGGAGGCCGCTGTGTCTGCCAGGCTCTCCAGCTCAGAGGGACTCCTGGGCGCCGGCCTGCAGGTCCAGAGCGCCTCCAGTGATGTCAAACAAATCGGTGAGGAGCCGCACGGCCTTCAATTACTTCTGGTCCTTCTTTTCCTCTTTGCGGAGAAGCTACTTCAGGACAAAAGCCGTCACGTCCCTGCTGCCGTCCAGACCTTTGCTGGGGGAGTTAAGTGTGAACGAAGAGCAATAAAAAGTGTAAAAGTAAAAATGATTGCAGGGTTTTTCAGATCTAACCCACTCTGTGATGGTAGACGTGTCCTGCTGCTCCTGCAGGGGGTGAAGGTGAAGGTGTGTCCTGCTTTTGTTTCCCACACGTTCTTCCTCTGCGTCTCTTCTTCAGGACTTGTCTCACAGGATTTATTCCCTCTGCGTGTTACCTGTTGTGTCACTGTGGTGTTTCTTGTCTCATTTCTCGTCCATCTGAACTCTTCTTATCTGCAGACTTTATTCTGTCTGTCACCTTGTTTCTCTCTCTCTCTCTCTCTGGGACGGCACCTTTCGTCTGGCGCTCCTCTCCAGCTCCTTTCTCATTTCTCTTTGTCGTTCTGTTGTTATTCAGATGAGAAATAATCCTGTTTCCCCTCCAAACAGAAAACTGTCCAGAGGAGAATCCGCTCCACTACCGCTGGCCTGAGAGCAGACCCACCGTCACCCAGTACCTGCCCTGCTTCCCCAACAAGGACCAGAGCACCTCCAGGACCTGGTAACACACACACACACACACACACACACACACACACACACACACACACACCTGAGGACCTGAGGACTCCTGTCTGACAACCAAACCCTTTCTGAGGGTCTTTAAGGAACCAGATGTGGGTCTTTGTTTGGTTTCTGTGGTTGTCAGGATGAAGTTAGTGAGAGTTTACCTCAGTGCCCCCCCACATCATTTATTAGGGCTGTTCTGGACGGTGTTGGGGGTCTGCAGCTGTTCCTCAGTGGTATTAAATGTCAGAAGGATGAAACGGTGTCTAACATCTTTAGTTCTGTTGTTTGTGTAGTTTGATTTGGTCTGACTGATGTTAATCAGCTGCAGCTCAGTGCAGGTCGGAGTCAGCTGATGTTCAGATAGATTGATACCCCCCCACCCCCTCGTCTGCACCAGGAGGCCACGCCCACTCTGGAGACAGGAAGTGGAGTGTTTCACACCTTTGGCTCTGCCTGTGATACATCATCTGTTGCTTTACCTGACAAACGCCTCCGGCCGTCTGATTTATGCCTCCAGAGAAAGTGACTTTGATGCAGACGACTTTCCAGCTCCGACTGAAAGCCGACGACGGGTTCTTGAATCATAATCTGAGCACTGTCTTAATGAAGCAGCAGAAAGGCCGAGGTCCCTTTAGTGGCTGTTTCCAGTTTGCTCTCTTGTCACGAAGATGAAACTGTTAACGGTCATTTCATCCTCGGCTCACAGTTCAGAAAAAACAAACGGTCTCAACTGGAGGTTTGTTTAATCCGTGTTTCTCTGCTTGAATCTGTCCGAACCTTAAGTGAGATTCCACCACTGGTTTAACTCTCCTCCCGCTCTGATTCGTGAGACGTTCCAACATCATTTATATGACGGCCTGCAGCGGCATAATCCTCCCTCGGCTTTATATACATTAGTATGTGCAGCTGTCTTCATCATTTCATTCAGAGTTTGTCCAAGAAAAACCCTGAACAGGTTTGTGTAAGTGGACTCAGGTGTGTCTGATCTCATTTCACAGACATGAACGAAAACAAACGGACAAAGCAAAGACAAGAATGATCCTGTGGACACTTGAGCTCACTGGCACGCTGCTTCGTATTCAAAGTCTGCTTTTTATGGGTTATTCAAATGTTTGTAAATCACAAAAGAGCCTTTTGAATTTAAGCTTTTATGTGAAAAGTTTCTGTGAATCATTGTGTTTTAATGAAGAGTCGTAACTCAGCGTTTCCCAAAACATCTGGACCCAAATCACTTTTTAAGAACCTGGACCGTAACAACACGTCTCTGCTCTTCATCACGCTTTATAGCAAACAGCAGTGTTGATCAGGTATTTCCAGAGCATGTGTGACATCTCATTTGCTCCGTTCTCCCTGTGAGCGGCGAGGTAACGCCACATTCATCATCGGCTCGGTCCGCTCTCACCTCAAAACACTGCAAGAACAGAACAGGAGGTCCCAGAGGATGAACGCACACTGGACTCCAGAGTCTGCTCGGGATAAATTGAACTCATTCATCTTTTCAGCTTGTTTTCTTTTCTCCCCGTGAGATATTACACAACTGAAAGTGATCTATACATTGTTAATGAAGTGGGCAGGACGTCCTTTTACTGTAAATGCTCAGACTTTATGTGAGGCTGCTTACCATTTTCAGATATTTTAGCTTTTTAATGACTGCAAGGTACAAAAATTTTAGCAGTTGTTTCCAGTAGATTGTCTCCGCTGAAACAGGCAGCGAACAAAACTACAATAGCTGCAACGTGATCCTTTGGGACAACTGCACCTGATCACAGTAGGTCCACTAAAAGAGCTTGTTTGATCCACTGACAGGCTCAGAGTGTTATTCTAAGTGTGTGACAGCATCATGGAAAGGATCCCTACAGAGAGAGACCTGGAAGATCCTTTTGGTTTAACCACAAACAGCACACACACCAGACTACATTCACTAAAACAGGGATTTTACATGATAGTTGTTGGTCTGCTGACGTTTCAATCATTTAGTTTGTTTGTGTTATTGTGTGACTTTAGTGTTTTAAAGGATTAGTTCAGATGCAACAGAACATTTGTGTAAAACAGAACACCCACTAAATAACTGATCGTGGCAGCAGTGGAACAGCCACTCTTGTGTTCTGCGAGGTAAAACTGCTGTTTTTTTCAATAGAGTCTGGTGTAAAACAACATCTGGTTCTGGTTTAACAAAGCATCTTACAGGTCTATCTCTGTGGGGATCATTTCCATAATACTGTCAGACACTTGAGAATTGGAAACGTTTGGCGCCTGTCATCCGAGGGGATCTACGGGACCCATTCCAACACTTTCACTTCACCGTTGTTTTAATGTCTGTCAGTGAAACTCAGCTCTACCTGCACAGAAGCTCCGACCGGTCAAAAAGCAGCCATGACAGCCCTGCCTTGGATCTTATGTACTTTACTATTAATAGTTGGCTTAAAAAGTTGTTCTCAGTTCACTTCAGTGTAGTTCGGTTCCAGGGGGCGACGTCGGGGTGTGAAGGTTTCAGGAACAACGTTGCAGAAGCATCAAAATATTAATATGAAACTGGTTAAAACTGTATAATTTAATTCTAATTTCAATAAATGTCTGTCTGTTTCTCAGTCTGATCAACCCTCAGAACTTCTCCTCCTACTGGTCGGCTGCAGACATCAGTAACTGCACGGACATCGACACCATCGAGGTGTCAGCAGGTACGCTCAGCCGACAGCCAATCAGATTGAGCTCCGGGCGATCTCAGCTAGTTCAACGTTGTGCCTGAGAAATCAGGCTTTTATCCCTCATTTTGGTGAACGGCTCTAAATACTACAATACCCATGAGCCTCAGCTTGCTGCTGTTGCCATGGAGATGAACCCAGCTGCAAATGCAAAGTGTTTATTAGAAGCAGTTTTTTCAGTTAAAAGTGGTTTAAGCTGCTGTCATAAACTCCACAGTTTAGTTTCCGCCCACAGAATTATAAGCTCAGGGATTGGATGGTTCTTGTTGAATTGCATGCTGGGAATGGTAGTTTACTTCCCTGACTCTTTTATGAAGCAGCTCCTCCTCTCTGTGCCAAACCTTTCCTCTGTGTCTCCTTGTGCAGAAAATGCAGCCGAGGTGGCGGTGCAGCTCGCCGTCATCACCAACAACGAGCTGTCCAATGAGGAGGTGGGAGTCCGGTCACGTGACTTAGACGCATCAGAGGTCCCGTGAGGAAAGTAAAACTTGTTGTTGTCCCGCTCCGCCCCTCTGCAGGTGTCCAAGGTGGTGACCAAGGTGAAGCAGCTGGTGAACGTGGCGAAGATCAACGCCACGCTGGCCTCCACCGTCGTCACCATCATCTCCAACGTCATGACCAGCTCAGAGACGGCGCTGGCTGCCACCTCCGAGAAGTACGGCCACACTCCTGCTCTACTCTACTCTATTCTACTGTACTCTACTCTACTCTATTCTACTGTACTCTACTCTAATCTATTCTACTGTACTCTACTCTAATCTGTCCTGCTCTACTCTACTGTACTCTACTCTAATCTGTCCTGCTCTACTCTACTGTACTCTACTCTAATCTGTCTTGCTCTACTCTACTCTAATCTGTCCTGCTCTACTCTACTCTAATCTGTCCTGCTCTACTCTACTGTACTCTACTCTAATCTGTCCTGCTCTACTCTACTCTAATCTGTCCTGCTCTACTCTACTCTACTGTACTCTACTCTAATCTGTCCTGCTCTACTCTACTGTACTCTACTCTAATCTGTCCTGCTCTACTCTACTGTACTCTACTCTAATCTGTCCTGCTCTACTCTACTCTAATCTGTCCTGCTCTACTCTACTCTACTGTACTCTACTCTAATCTGTCCTGCTCTACTCTACTGTACTCTACTCTAATCTGTCCTGCTCTACTCTACTCTAATCTGTCCTGCTCTACTCTACTCTACTGTACTCTACTCTAATCTGTCCTGCTCTACTCTATTCTACTCTACTCTAATCTATTCTACTGTACTCTACTCTAATCTGTCCTACTCTACTCTTTGCCGTCCTCCTCAGAGCTCTGAAGACGGTCGATGAGTTGGTTCAGAAGATTGAGTTCGAGGGCCCGTCGGTCAGCATCACCTCCAGACACCTGGCTGTGGGGATATCGGCCCTCAACACGTCCGTGTTCAACGGGACGTCCTTCAGCGCCTTCATGGCTCCCAACACCTCCGACCCCCAGGTAACAGCAGGGGCCCTCACAGCCTCCTGCTCCTCCTCCTCCTCCTGCTCCTCCTCCTCCTCCTCTCAGGGGCTTTTATTTTGGAGAAACCTTCTGATGGAGCTACGAAACAAAATGTTCCTAAAAGCTTCAATGGAGCAGAGTGGATGTTGATGTGTCCTCCTCCCCTCCTCCCCTCCTCTCCTCCTCCCCTCCTCTCCTCCTCCCCTCCTCTCTCCTCCCCCCTCAGGTTGACTTTGAGTCAGAGAGGGTTAACCCTTTAGCTCAGGTCACCCTTCCTGCCTCTCTGCTGTCCGCCGTCTCCCTGAGTGACGCCGACCGATCGTCTCTGTCCAGGATCAACTTCATGTTCTTCAGCAGCACCAACCTGTTCCAGGTGAGTCCGACCTCTCTTCACCTTCTCTAACCATAACCTCTCTTCACCTTCTCTAACCGTAACCTCTCTTCACCTTCTCTAACCATAACCTCTCTTCACCTTCTCTAACCGTAACCTCTCTTCACCTTCTCTAACCATAACCTCTCTTCACCTTCTCTAACCGTAACCATAACCTCTCTTCACCTTCTCTCACCATAACCTCTCTTCACCTTCTCTCACCATAACCTCTCTTCACCTTCTCTAACCATAACCTCTCTTCACCTTCTCTAACCATAACCTCTCTTCACCTTCTCTAACCATAACCTCTCTTCACCTTCTCTAACCGTAACCATAACCTCTCTTCACCTTCTCTAACCATAACCTCTCTTCACCTTCTCTAACCGTAACCATAACCTCTCTTCACCTTCTCTAACCATAACCTCTCTTCACCTTCTCTAACCGTAACCATAACCTCTCTTCACCTTCTCTAACCATAACCTCTCTTCACCTTCTCTAACCATAACCTCTCTTCACCTTCTCTAACCGTAACCATAACCTCTCTTCACCTTCTCTAACCATAACCTCTCTTCACCTTCTCTCACCATAACCTCTCTTCACCTTCTCTCACCATAACCTCTCTTCACCTTCTCTCACCATAACCTCTCTTCACCTTCTCTAACCGTAACCTCTCTTCACCTTCTCTAACCATAACCTCTCTTCACCTTCTCTAACCATAACCTCTCTTCACCTTCTCTAACCGTAACCATAACCTCTCTTCACCTTCTCTAACCATAACCTCTCTTCACCTTCTCTAACCATAACCTCTCTTCACCTTCTCTCACCATAACCTCTCTTCACCTTCTCTCACCGTAACCTCTCTTCACCTTCTCTAACCATAACCTCTCTTCACCTTCTCTCACCATAACCTCTCTTCACCTTCTCTCACCATAACCTCTCTTCACCTTCTCTCACCATAACCTCTCTTCACCTTCTCTCACCATAACCTCTCTTCACCTTCTCTCACCATAACCTCTCTTCACCTTCTCTAACCATAACCTCTCTTCACCTTCTCTAACCGTAACCATAACCTCTCTTCACCTTCTCTCACCATAACCTCTCTTCACCTTCTCTCACCATAACCTCTCTTCACCTTCTCTCACCATAACCTCTCTTCACCTTCTCTAACCATAACCTCTCTTCACCTTCTCTAACCGTAACCATAACCTCTCTTCACCTTCTCTCACCATAACCTCTCTTCACCTTCTCTCACCATAACCTCTCTTCACCTTCTCTAACCGTAACCATAACCTCTCTTCACCTTCTCTAACCATAACCTCTCTTCACCTTCTCTCACCATAACCTCTCTTCACCTTCTCTCACCGTAACCTCTCTTCACCTTCTCTAACCATAACCTCTCTTCACCTTCTCTCACCATAACCTCTCTTCACCTTCTCTAACCATAACCTCTCTTCACCTTCTCTCACCGTAACCTCTCTTCACCTTCTCTAACCATAACCTCTCTTCACCTTCTCTCACCATAACCTCTCTTCACCTTCTCTCACCATAACCTCTCTTCACCTTCTCTCACCATAACCTCTCTTCACCTTCTCTCACCATAACCTCTCTTCACCTTCTCTAACCATAACCTCTCTTCACCTTCTCTAACCGTAACCATAACCTCTCTTCACCTTCTCTAACCATAACCTCTCTTCACCTTCTCTCACCATAACCTCTCTTCACCTTCTCTAACCATAACCTCTCTTCACCTTCTCTCACCATAACCTCTCTTCACCTTCTCTCACCATAACCTCTCTTCACCTTCTCTAACCATAACCTCTCTTCACCTTCTCTCACCATAACCTCTCTTCACCTTCTCTCACCATAACCTCTCTTCACCTTCTCTCACCATAACCTCTCTTCACCTTCTCTCACCATAACCTCTCTTCACCTTCTCTCACCATAACCTCTCTTCACCTTCTCTAACCATAACCTCTCTTCACCTTCTCTCACCATAACCTCTCTTCACCTTCTCTCACCATAACCTCTCTTCACCTTCTCTCACCATAACCTCTCTTCACCTTCTCTCACCATAACCTCTCTTCACCTTCTCTCACCATAACCTCTCTTCACCTTCTCTCACCATAACCTCTCTTCACCTTCTCTCACCATAACCTCTCTTCACCTTCTCTCACCATAACCTCTCTTCACCTTCTCTCACCATAACCTCTCTTCACCTTCTCTCACCATAACCTCTCTTCACCTTCTCTAACCATAACCTCTCTTCACCTTCTCTCACCATAACCTCTCTTCACCTTCTCTAACCATAACCTCTCTTCACCTTCTCTCACCATAACCTCTCTTCACTGTCGTTCTCCGGCTGTGTTTCCAGAAAGAGCAGGACGGCCGCTCCCTGAACAGCTACGTGGTGGCGAGCAGTGTGGGGAACTTCTCCATCAGCGGCCTCGTGGAGCCGGTGGAGATTGAGATCACTCACCTGACCGAACAGGTGTGTGTCTGTCTGTCTGTCTGTCTGTCTGTCTGTCTGTCTGTCTGTCTGTCTGTCTGTCTGTCTGTCTGCCTGTCTGTGTGCCTGTCTGTGATTTATTCCATGTCTTCTATGGTAAATATATAACTATACACCATAGAAGTATATATAATATATATATAATATATTTCATGTGCTGCTGTGCTTTAGTAATATAAAGTGAAATTATTCATGCTGAGGTTGAACCCGGTGAGGAGGCTGTGGTTATAAATGGTGTCTGGAGCTGATGACTGACTGAAGTGTCTCCTCCTCCTCCTCCTCCTCCTCCTCCTCCTCCTCCTCTTCCTCAGCCCTCCCTGAAGCCGCTCTGCATGTTCTGGGACTTCAGCATGAACGGTGAGTCCGTCCTCACGTCCTCCTCAACATTCAGAGCAGCTCCTCTCGCCCACGGGGAGTCGTACAAACAATAAACCTCAAGTGTGGAGAGCCAAACGTCCCGTCTGTCAGAGTCCCGTCTCTGAGCTCCAGCGTGTTCCTGGACGACCTTCGTTCAGGCCGCACGTCCACAGCAGAGTTAACGTCCACGTTTGGGAGAGAGACATTTATTCTCCTGTTAAAGTCCAAGATGCTGAGGTTCAGAGAACCGTGCACTAAATATTCTAGTCAACGTAAAACACCCCCCAGTACGTCCCTCCCATGGCTACATGAAGCCTGCAGATATCCAGCTCTATGTGTTTGCCCCCCTGTGGCTTTCCCTGAGGGCACAATCTTCTTCAAATCATCTTCAGCAGCATTTATTGTCCTCCATAGTAGTTTCAGGACTGCTTCCACTGTTGGAGGTGATTGTGATGCTCAGTAATCCCCTGTGCCGCCACCAGGTGGCGCCGGAGGCTGGAACGGAGACGGCTGCAGAGCGTCTGAGGAGTCCAGCGGCAACAAAACCGTCTGTCTGTGCGACCACCTGACTCACTTCGGCATCCTCATGGTAAGACTGAGCTGCAGAGTGCTGCTGTGGCTGTGAGACGGTGTTTTCAGGAACAGTTCATAGGATCTTCAGTGCAGACACGAGGCGTCTGTTTGCTTTCTGTCATGTAGGATTTATTTTTCATCATAACTCCGAACTAATCAGTTACAAGCTGATCAATCACATCCACACAGCTTCGTTCAGCG
The DNA here is from genome assembly GCF_042242105.1 of Pempheris klunzingeri. Taxonomy (NCBI): domain Eukaryota; kingdom Metazoa; phylum Chordata; class Actinopteri; order Acropomatiformes; family Pempheridae; genus Pempheris; species Pempheris klunzingeri. The sequence continues at coordinate 1,011,002 of NC_092029.1, read as the reverse complement.
GCTCCACATAGAATAACTGTCCTGAGCTTCACATGGTTTAATGTTCAGAGGAAGAACCAGGAGCAGGTGGCAGAAACAATGGTGGACGGGATTCAGGGGGGGTTTCAGTGGGACAGTCGGCCTGCTGGGGGGGGGAGGGGGGTCACATGATCATAAGAGGAGCATTTTTACACACATTGACTGAACGATGGAGCAGAAGAAGACACAGATTTACTTAAACTGGGACCTTTAACCAACAGACATAAGAGCTGAATAAGAACACTGTGCCTCTTTGTCATCCTTGTATGTTCAGTTTGTCTTTGGGAAGTGTTTTGCTCCTGAACATGAGGCTGACGTGATGGTGGCATCTGTCTGTCTGTCTGTCTGTCTGTCTGTCTCTCTGTCTGTCTGCAGGACGTGTCTGGAGCCGTTCCCCACATCGACCCCAAGAACAACAAGATTCTCACCTTCATCACCTACATCGGCTGCGGCATCTCGGCCATCTTCTCTGCTGCCACGCTGCTCACCTACATCGCCTTCGAGTCAGTCACACACACACACACACACACACACACACACACACACGCACACACACACACACACACACACACACACACGCACACACACACACGCACACACACACACGCACAGCGCTGTTAGTGTGAAGCTAGTGATCAAAGCGAGGCAGCGAGCGCTCTGTGTGCTCAGTCAGTCAGTCAGTCAGACTGTTTCACCACGATGATGTCAGCACATGATGCAGGTGGTGCGATGATGAACATGATGATGAACATGATGATGAACATGATGATGAACATGATGATGAACATGATGTCTAGGAGACACGGGGGGGGGGGGTGGGGGTGTAACGTGTCCACTAGGAGGCGGCATCACGTTTATCACCATCATAGAGAGAGAAGAGAAATGAGCTGATCTCTGAACATCTAATGAGTCACAGAACATTTACATAAGTAAGAAAAGCGATCGACAATCAGACATTCAGCAAACTCACAATAAACAACACCCCGGTTTAATGAACACGGGGGTGTTGGGCTTCAGTCCTGGATGGTTGAGTGCAGACGTGATACTATGTGTTGAGGTTGGAGCAGCGAAAGCATTCTCACGTCTCCTCACATCCTGCGGTCGAGCCTTCGCTAAGTGGATTGAAAAAGATAAATGTATATGTCTGCCCTCAAAAGGCCCCCAGAGAGCCAAACTTTGTTTATCAGCGGTGGAGTTCAAAACCTCAGATGATCTGGAGCAGAAACATGAGAATCGCTCTCAGCGGCGGCATGCGGGCAGACTTACGCCAAGAAATTTGAGCAACCAATTGCTCCAGCGGTTAGGATGGGCGGCTGAGAGAATAATGAGCAAACCTCTTCTCATTCTTCATCGTTCTTTCCCACAGGAAGCTACGGCGTGACTACCCCTCCAAGATCCTGATGAACCTCAGCACCTCCCTGCTCTTCCTGAACATGGTCTTCCTGTTGGACGGCTGGCTGGCCAGTCTGGAAGCTGATTGGCTGTGTCTGTCCGTGGCCATCTTCCTGCACTACTTCCTGCTGACCTCCTTCACCTGGATGGGACTGGAGTCCATCCACATGTACATCGCTCTGGTCAAAGTCTTCAACACCTACATACGCCGATACATCCTCAAGTTCTGCGTCGTCGGATGGGGCGAGTGTCTCGTTGTTTGTGTCAAACTGGGATAAAAAGCTAAAAACCAACTAAAGACTTCTTTACTCATGTTTGGGGCTGAAATTTAACATAATTTAACATTCAAACATTTGAAATAGTTGAAACACTGAATCAACATTTAGCCCAACAAGAAATCACAAGTGACCATCCACCATATTAGCTTAACGGCTAGCTCGGTTAGCAATAAAACCATCTCAGAAATATGCAGAACTTAGTGAAATGTGTGGATCTGGCAGTGGAAAGAAGATAAAGCGTGTATTTGTAATGTGCTGCTCGGAGTGTCTCATGTCTCGTGTAATTACTTTCTGTCCAGGCCTGGACGTGTGATGTGGTGTGATGTGCAGCTTTATTCGCTGGCCAAAGACTTAACAAAGGCTGCTTTATTTGTGGAGCTCTCTGTAACACCTGGACATTACAAAGATTTAAATTGTGATCGTATGAATGTGCCCATCATTGGCTTGGCAGCAGCGAAGGGTGAAGAGAAGAGGACGTCGGAAAACGAATGTTCAGCTGTCGGCTCTGTTGTGTTGCAGGTCTCCCTGCAGTGTTGGTGGGGATCGTTGTTGCCGTGGATAAAAACTCTTACGGCCTGCAGGAATACGGCAGAGGAGAGTCTGGAGAGGGATCCTCAGAGTTGTAAGTGAGCACAGAAATACAATATGTGAATATTTAGACACGACAGTCAGAAGTATAAATGTAAAATGTGCTTCTACAGTTTAGTTTAGTTTAAACCCTTTAACGTCCTCACCAAGAAAAAAACAATGAAAAAATGTATTCTTTATATATTTTATTTCTTTGGGGCACTAATTACAAAAATCGATGTTTTTTTTATGAACAGACCCCACATTATTTGAAATATTGGCCTCTACCAAACGGTTGAGATGTCGTAAGTAAAACATGTTTTCAATAAGATATAGTGAGTCAAAATGTGCTCTACCATATGGTTGAGCAGGAGGTTAAAGGGTTAAACTGTGGAACATTACAAAAGTCAGTGAGGCCGATGGGGCAGGCATTTTGACTTTGTTTTAATTAGCAAGTATTGAGGTCAAACAGTTGTTTCAGGCCTCCTCTCTGCTGCCAGGGAGAAAATCCTACGTGGCTACTACAAATAGCAATGTTCCCAGCTTCTCCAACCATATCACACAAGTGATGAAGTAACATCAAATACAAGCTGCTGGGATGAGTAAGAAGGTGTGCTCGCTATGTGTGTTCGCCAAGAACAGAAAGAACTGACAAGTGAAGTCAAATCGCTTAAAGAATGACTGTAATCCAGAGCAGTGAGCTGCTGCTCAGACCTTTATTTATGCCTCTGCTCTTGACAGAGCGGCTGATCCTCTTTAAACTTTGTAATTTCTTGCAGTATCTGCTCAACGTCTCAGGGCAGATGGAGGATTCTTTGGCCTTTACTTTCCTCCTGTCAGCTCTTCTGAGTTTAGGACGTGCGCACCATCACCTGTCACTTCTTCTCACCCTCATGAGCAGTTGTCATTCCTTGGTTAGCTTTAAGTTCCCTGTCAGAGACTGTGGAGCTGCAGCAGCACGGTGGGCTGACAGCAGCACGGATGAATCACGTTTTAACTCCAGTCTAAGTTAGATAACTTCAACAGCATCAGTGTCTCTACTTTATCTCCAGAAAAATCTGTGTTCTGGCTGTAAAATCTTCATATTTCACATGTGAGGTCAGAAAGGAAGTGGTCACAGTGGTGTGTGTGTGTGTGTGTGTGTGTGTGTGTGTGTGTGTGTGTGTGTGTGTGTGTGTGTGTGCTCTCTCTCTCCTCAGCTGCTGGATCCAGAATTCAGTGGTCTTCTACACCACGTGTGTCGGTTACTTCTGCCTGGTGTTTCTGCTGAACGTGGCCATGTTCATCGTGGTCATGCTGCAGATCTGCGGCCGCAACGGCAAACGTAGCAACCGCACGCTGCGGGAGGAGGTGAATGTTCCAGCTCACTTTGTGTCCCTGTTGGGTGGAAGTAGTTTCCACGGACTTCTCATCATCAGAGGTCGTTCATAAGAAGCCAGCCGTCATTTCTAAAAGTTTTTTCATTTACTCTTACTATTTAACTTAAGTATGTTTAAACGTGGGCCCTAGTTTTACGTATTCCTGTTCAGAATGGCTGGTAGGTAGTAAAAGTGTTGGAACTGGTCCAGTAGATCACCTCAGCCAGCAGCCACCAAACGGGCTGCAATGGCTGCAACGTGATCCTTTGGGACAACTGCACCTGATCACAGTAGGTCCACTAAAAGAGCTTGTTTTCATGAGTTACACCAACATTGTGTTGGTTCCAAACTAAGTCTTTAAAACACCAAAGTAACACACACACACTGACTGATGGAGGCAGCAGCTCTAAAATCCCTGTTTTAGTGAATGTAGTCTGGTGTGTGTGCTGTTTGTGGTTAAACCAAAAGGATCTTCCAGGTCTCTCTCTGTAGGGATCCTTTCCATGATGCTGTCACACACTTAGAATAACACTCTGAGCCTGTCAGTGGATCAAACAAGCTCTTTTAGTGGACCTACTGTGATCAGGTGCAGTTGTCCCAAAGGATCACGTTGCAGCCATTGCAGCCCGTTTGGTGTCTGCTGGCTGAGGTGATCTACTGGACCAGTTCCAACACTTTTACTACCTACCAGCCACTCAGACACCAGGATGTGGGCAGAGTTACCCTTTCAGTGTTGAGAGCCTCTGGGGCACAGGAATGACCCTTTAGTTAGCCTGAGCAGCATTAGCCACACAGGATGAATGGACAAAGAGCGGAAACTCAAACCCATCGTGCATTAAAGTGTTTTATTAAGCTGTGATCTCCAGGAAGGTCTCATGAGCTGTGTGAAAAGCACGACACAATGAAGTGACTGCCAAGAGAAGAAAAGAACTGGAGCGTCTAAAGTGCTAAAGCACTTAGGCAGAGTCATGCAGACTCTGATGAAGACACATTTAGCCTAAACGTCGGCCTGTTTTCGCTATGAAGAGCCTGCAAATCAATCAGTGTGCTCCAGAGCTGTTCTCCTGTTGGAGGCCTGCTGTCCCTGAGCTGAGAAGCGTCTGATTTAGCTGCATACTTCTGTAAGATAAGAAGAGACATTTTTCCAACTAAACGTGTTATTCACTTTTAGTTGCCGCTAACGGGAGCATAAATTCATAAAATGGTCTTTAAATCTCTGTCAGGAGATTTCGTGGCTAAAATAGAAGCACTGTAATCTCACCGAGCCGACGGTCACTGAAGGGAGCAGAGCAAAGAGTCACACATCAGGGTTTAGGGATGAAGAACTAAAGTAAACGGACTCTTCTGCTGTGATCCAGGTTCTGCGAAACCTGCGGAGCGTCATCAGCCTCACCTTCCTGCTGGGGATGACCTGGGGCTTCGCTCTGTTCGCCTGGGGGCCCGTCAACCTGGCCTTCATGTATCTCTTCTCCATCTTCAACTCACTGCAAGGTGACTACAGGGGGCTCGGCTTACTTATACAGGGCCTCAAGTGAGACGGCCTTTCTCTACTGGTATTTTTTGGTCCGTTTGTTTTCCTTGACAACTTTAACAGTTCAGTAAATCAGAACACAGAACAGCTGCCTCGGGGTCTGTCTGCAGGTCTGTCCAGGTGACCGTCCTCTGTTATAACACCTGAAAATGACCCCACCCCCTGTAATTAACCCATTTGTAGTCTGAAGGATCGCAAGTGACCCGTCACAGCAGAGAAAACCCCATAAATGATCTTTTCTTGCAGCTTCAGACTCAGTGACATTTCCTCCGGTGACCAAAACACTGGAAACAGTGAAACACTGCATAACGTTGTGTGAGTGCAGAATTAATTCAACACAGTTTCCCTTCAATGAAATGCATTGAAAGCTACTTTCTTGCACATGCAGCACCTTTATTAGGAATAAAGATAATAACCCTCTGCTTCAGTGAAGGTTTGCTGTAATAGAAATGAGTGGTGACTCTCTGCACTGTGAAGAGGAAACACCAAGACATTCAGAACGTTTGTGATGAATTTGGGGTTTAAAAGTCAATGAAGTTGCTTTATTGTGGGGGTTTAAGGAAGGCGGCTCGTTTTGGATCCTTAGGACATATAGAGAACATGAGGGTTAAAAGTGCCCTGTTGTCCGTCGCTCTGACACCCAGTCGGTTTGACTGCATCCAGTTTTAGTCCTGGACCGCCTCGTTTTGGCATCTAACTTGTAACACGTCAAACAATTCCTTCTTTTTTCTGTCACGTTTCAACTGTTATGTGTTTTAGCTGCAGGACTTGTTGGGAGGTTACAGAGTCATGTGTGGGGGTTGATATGACACTGACAGTTTGACAGTGTATCTGTAAAACGGGGGTTTCATCATTTCGAACAACAGACTTTGGCTGACATGACTTTGGCTTTACGAGAAGGAAAAGAAATGTGACCAAAACAGTAGAAGTGATGTTGTGATCTTTTTCTTTCTTTCTTTTTCTCTTCAGGTCTGTTCATATTTATCTTCCACTGTGCCTTGAAAGAAAACGTCCAGAAGCAGTGGAGGAGATACCTCTGCTGTGGCCGGTTCAGGCTGTCGGACAACTCAGGTACCTGTCTGTCTGTCTGTCTGCCTGCCTGTCTGTCTGCCTGTTTGTCCCAGGTTGATCTTCCAGGTTCACAACAGGACAATAAAGCTCATTCATGTGTCTCTACAGGAGTCCTGTCAAATCTGTCTGCTGGACTCCTGCCAGATGCCCACAGCAGCAGAAAAAAACCAACGGCACTTTATTAAAATATAAAACCTAAGTCAGCTCGGCTTTGGAGCTAATAAAAAAAGATAAAACGGAGAAAGACCAGGAAGTCCTCCAGGTGTCCAGTTAGTCTGTGGATGTGCTGTACTGCTGGCAGCTCAGTTAGAAAGCAGACGGGCCTGTGAGCTTCCTTTATGGATTGTTTTGCAAGTGAAGCTAATTTTTGTGTTAGCGCCTGTGCCATAGTATTCAGCCAGTGACCGTCGCACTGAAACCAGGATCATCCAAAGGGGAAAACAGAGTTAAAGTGTTCAAGTGTGCTTGATGCAAGTCATTGAATATGGACGCAGCAGACCGATCACAGTTGTTGGGCCAATTCAGAACAAATAATACCTCAAGACGCTTTCCAGAAAAAGCAGCTCAGACCAAACTCTTTGATTCAGAGACCCAACCATTCAAGAATCCCCACATGAGCAGCATCAGATATTATATTAGGAAACAGTGGCAGGAAGAACTCCCCTTTAACGGGGAGAACTCCTCCAACAGAACCAGGCTCAGAGGGGGGCAGCTTTCTGTTGGGGTTCCTGTTGGGTGGAGGTTGGACAGAGAGAGAAGGTAACAGTAATAGTAACTGACAGAAACCTGTATTAAGGTATTAAGGGAGAGATATTAAGGTTTATCTCTCTATAGCAGAGTGATTCTGCTGATTCTCATTATTTATTCAACATTTATTTCTCAATTGTAAAATGTGTACTTTAGGCCCCCAAACGTCCTGAACCTGCAGCATGCACACTAAATTGGGCCTATTGGGTTCATGCCATTAGCGATGCAGTAAACGTGTTCACATGTGTTCTGTATTACTAATGTCTTTTGTGTGATTATCCATGACAGCATCCCATGTGCTGAGGGGGGGGGGGGAGAAACAAGGGAAAGGGAAACTCCTGAATTAGATGGAGGAAAGTCAAAGAAAAGGGGCCAAGGGTGGAAGGACTGAAAGAAGGAATTCAGACAGGGTGGGAAGGAAGGAGGGAGGAAGGGAGGTAGAGAAGGTGGAGAAAAAGACAAGGAAAGAGGACCTGAAATCCCCCAAATAATCAAATATGAGGCCGTGGGTCCGTTAATGAATTGATTGATTGTTCCTCTGGTGCAGACTGGAGTAAAACGGCCACCAACAACACGAAGAAGGTGAGCTCTGACAACCTGGGCAAGTCTCTGTCCTCCAGCTCCTTCGGCTCCAGCACCGCCAACTGGACCTCCAAAGCTAAAGCTACACTCAACCCCTTCACCAAACGACACAGCAACACAGGTGAGACGCACAGAGACTCTTAGAAACAAGATAGAGAGCATCCAAAGAGTGAGATACAAAGAGAGATGAAGAACATGCAGTGTGGGAATGAAGATTAGTTTGAAAAAAGAAAACATAAAACTTGATTTGTAGTTTCTCCACAGCTTGTGCAGAATGTGAACCTTTCAGCACATTGACTTTGTGTTTTATAGCTTAAATAATACATTTTCCCAAAGTTCAAGTCTCTAAATCACACAACCTCGTTGATATACGTATGCAACATTATCACTGCACATGTGAATTTAAAAAACTTCTAGTGTGCAATAATCACGCTTACACGCAGACTCAGACATATTCTGTCCAGAAGCTTCATCTGAAATCTGGCTTTATTTTATTTATCCGTTTCCACTGTAGTCATGGATGCACAGACAACTATTACTGCACTACTTTGATAATGAAGAAAACTTAATGATTCTCAGGCAAGTCCTGCAGTTAAGAGGTTGTTTTTTTCTGTTTCCATGAGGGCTCATAGACATTTATTCACAATAGTGTAAGTCTCACTGAATCTAAAAACATGCGTATGCATAGCCTCAGACCGATGGTCCGATAAAGTTAACAGAACAACATCATCTGCAAAGAGTAGAGATGCAATTCTGAAGTCTCTAAACCGGACGCTCTCCTTTCCTTGGCTGTGCCTTGAGGTCCTGTCCACAAATATCACAAGCAGAAATGGAGGCAGGGGACAGTGTTAGCCCACATGGTATCCCATGGTCCTGTCATGGACACGGTCATATCGACCAGACGGGCAAACTCCCATGCAAGCCCCCCAAAAAACTCTCCAATGTTCCACGACCGGGACAGAATCCACACATTGCTCCTCCTGAATCTGTGGTTCGACAACTGACCTCCATGTGACGCTGAAAAGGCGTGTCACTTAAGACAGCCCAACAATGTCCAGAGCCTTCAGCATCTCTGGGTGAATCCCATCCACAGCTGGCCTCTTGCCACGGAGGAGCTTCTGGACCACCTCAGAGACTTCTGCAAGTGATATGGGTGAGCCGGAGCCAGCTGATTTCCCATGACCAAAAGAAAGTCCTTTTCCAGAACCTCCTGAACTCCCTCCACATCTAGATTTTTGCTTTGGGCTGAAGCCACCGCCCTTCTGACTGCAGATGGGTTGGATCTCCCAGTAGAACTATAGAGTCTCTAGACCAAGCCATTGCAAGGACACCCCTCTCAGGTACGGCTCCAGGAGGGGGTCCTGGTCTCCCTTTTCTGGGTGAGGTGCTGCAGCTTCTTCTTGGCTGATTCGTGTAGGGTCTCTAACTCTGCCCCCCGCCCCACCACCACCACCACTCGGACCAATGTGCCTTGGGAGACCCTACGAGGGGCTACTGCCCCCAAAAACACAGCTCCCAGGCTCACAGGGACACTGAAACCCCTCCGCTGCATTAAAGGGCAAATTATTTGGCCACATAATCAAATCTCAATTATTTATCTTCTCAGTTAATCAAATAATCACTCACTCTATAAATCTATAAAGGTGAATAAGTAATTGTTTTGTTTTGTCTGACCAACAATCATGAAAGACAAGAGAACCTGGAACCGTATAATATTTGACATTTTTGCTTCAAAAATTACTTAAATGATTTCTTCATTATCAAAGCAGTTGCCAATCAATCTGTTGTTGTTGGAGCTCTAGTTGGTTGTGAAACTACTTGGCTAAGTTTGGACCAGGACGTAGTAACTACATAGTTGGTAATTGTGTTTAAAGTTAGTAGAAACCAACATTGACGGTTGATAGGAAACAGGAAGTGGTTTTGCATTATCAAGCTACTTTCACCTGTGTTCATGAAGGTGTATCAAGGTGATGTCAGACATTTGGACGACCAACTCTTCCATCACAGCGTTTGTTATGAATTGGTGCTATATTTAAAGATGGATTGGCCTCCAAACCACCTGCTGCAAACACAAATCTGCATGTAAAGATGACTTCTGTTCAGTTTAGAATATTTTGTTCATGTAATTATTTACTATGTGTGGTGTTGTAATATCTTCTCACATGTGATGTTCATGTATCTGTGTTTGGTGTGTAGAAAGCTCTTCCAACCAATAGCAAGAGTGGAGGACCGATGGAGGTAAAGCTAAAGCTGATTGGCTGAATGACTTCCTGCTTCCAGCATCATGTGATCTGCTCTGTTTTTCCCAAAATGTCTGTGGCCAAAGTGCATCTGGAGATTCAAATTCAACACTTTAACTTTAATTGAACAGGAGGGAAAAAAGTCATCTCAAACTTGACGACTTTGCTAGCAGATATTTTGGGAAAGCAGCCACTGTGTGTTGTGATTGGCTGGTCACTGTGATGTCATACAAGTTCACGCAATCTTGTTTCCAGCCTGAGATACACTGAGTGGGAGGAGGTCCATTTTCACCCATTGACGCATGACTAAAAGCACAACTCCACCCACCTAGAGTGCCCCAGGGTGCAAAAACAAGCACGCCAGACTGCATCCAAGCTAACTTCTGCCGTGTTTAACCATGATTAGTTTTAATAAGAGCAGAGTAACAACAGGCTAACGCTTTGATTCACATTAGATTCAGTTACTGATGTAATAATTTGGGTTTGCTCGTTAAAATTAACACCAAATGTTGAGGATGATGTTGGCAAACAGGAACATGAAGTCAAACACTGTGTTCTGAGTCCAAATATGACACAATGTAATAAAGTCCCATTGAGACCAAATTAATAACTCTCACTGGATTTAGTTGGATTTAACATCTGTGCTCTAAATTACAGAGGAAGATACAGTACAGATACAGTATTGTGAAGAACAGTATTTCTATAGGAAGCTTTCCGCTGATTTTGATGTGTCTTGAAGCAGTGACACTGATTTATTCGGGAAAATATTTATCCTTCAGCACAATTTATGGAGTAATAGATTTTAGGATGTCCGGGCGTTTCCAAAAGCAAATTTTCTAAGGGATTTAGTACCTAATGCTGTTTTGCTTTCCCCTTCATTTCATCAGTAGAGAGAAGTTGTTGGATCCTTTACAGGATCAGTAAGAAATCCTCAAGGTTTTATTTAAATAACTACATCTATTTCATTTTTTGTCCAAGCCAGCTGGAGCTGGAACTTAAGTGTCCAGTTTTTATCTGTTCTGTAAATCACATGTCCAGTCAAAAGAGAAATCAATAACAATAATTATCATCTTGACTTAATTAAAAATGTTCCAGCAAAAACAGAAATGACAATACACAGTGATAATAAATAAAACTTTCAATTACAATAGCAACTAAACGAGAAACAGGAAAAAAGAGCCAACAAAGAGAATAACAGCTGTTGGGCTGTTGTCCTCCTAACAGCAATCAATAAATCAATAAATCTGGTGTCTGTGGTTGTCAGTGGACGAGAATAAACCAATATAATCATTTCATTCAGCCCCACTGAAATACCTGGACGGCCGACCTGCCCGTCTACCTACGTACCTGCCTACCTGTGTGCACTGTGCCCCTGAACTCATTGGGCCGGACTCTACCGTGATGCTAAAGCTAGCGAGCTAGTTGGCATGAATGCAGAGGAAGTGCAGCTAACAGGCAGCACACACAGGACGGGACAGGACGGGACAGTGAGCTAAACCGTTAGCTTGTGTTTACATGGTTGTGGCGTTTAACGGAGATGTTTATTCGTCAGACTGACGAGCTGAGACAGGCCGTCAGTCAGTGGTTGTGGTGCAGGACCAAAGACCTGGCGGCAGCGGCTGGTCTTCTCAGGGAGGGCTCGTGTGTTGTGGGGGGGTGGGATATTTGTGGTTGGATACTTTGAAAGTGTAGCTACTCTCGCTAGTTTGTCCAGTGTTGCAGACCCTGCCTTTAAAGGTCTGTCCAGTTTGCTGCTCAAAGATTCAGATTAATTGCCCTTTTTAATTCCTTTGAATAACAATAAAACAAATTAACAATGGATTTAAAGCACTTTGACATGAATTTGACAGCCCAAAGGAATCATTTTTATTTCTGTTGGACTTGAAGTGTGCGCTATTGACTCAATATCTGAGTGTGTGTGGTTTTAAGGGGACATTCATCTTAATCAGATAGATTCAAATCTGTGAGGGTTTCCACATGAAGGAAAATGAACCATAATAACACAGTAATTTGTCAATGACAGCAGGTTTTCTTGTACCCGGTGCCAAAGGGCCATTTCAGAAACTTTAAGTCAGTTTAGCGGTCAGTTGTAGATTTGAAACAATTGTTTTTATTTGTGCCAAAGCTGCTGAGTAGTTCTCCATCTTCCACAGCTGCAAAGAATTTTATTCATTTATTGTTGAATAACTCCAAAAAACACCAAAAGAAACAAGTGCAGCACTGTTTGTCCTCTTTGTGTGAATTGCAGACTGTCACCAGAGTTGTGCATCAGGTCAGAATTAAAAACAGATTTTTACTAACATGGTGAAAGTCGGGCAGGTCAGAGGAGATTCAGTCGTCTCGCAGGTTCTCTACGTTTCTAAACATTCCCAGTGTGAGCGTTTAACCAGAGAAAGAATGTTTAGATATATACAGTTTATCTGACAGCTCAGAGGTCCTCTTCTGACACGTACTGATCTAAAGTGTGAGTTTCCATTTATTACATTTACCACTTTATTTACAGAAACAACTTTGACAGGTTTACAGTATATAGAACTAAAAAGCCAACAGACAGTGATGCTGTTTGTTTGCAGATGTTTTTACAGACCTTTAGGTCAGGTTACAGCTTTAGTACTGAAATAAAGACGGGCGTCACTACTTTAACAATAAATTACGTAGTCATTCACTGAATCTTTCACCTTAATTGGATAAAACAGATTTAGATTTTCATGACGTCATGATTTCAACATTGTTTTTCAACCACAAAACCAAAGGACAAACAGTTAAAATGTCCCAAACTTTTAGTTCTGTGACTGAGTTTTGGTTCATGTTGAAGAAATCAGCTAATTCTGACCTGCAGAATATCATCATCATCATAATCATCCCGTGAAACAGCCGTCGTGCTGAAGGGGGGGAAACGGACTCGTCTCATCGCGTCGCTGAAGCTGAACGCTGCCGTAAACGTTGGCGTGTGGTCGCTGTGCTTCACTCAAATAAACTTGTGGTTAAACTTGGATTTTTTAGCATCAGCTTTTCAGCCTCGTACGGCTGGGCTCTGTTTTTTTTTGGCAATTTCCTTGAAGAGTCCAAAACCAACATTGAATTCATCCTTTAAATTGATGGGAGGTCTGTTGTATAAGCCTTCGCTGATGTCTGAGCGGCTCCAAAAGAAACAGAGAGATAAGTGGAGCAGATCCAGAGTGTGCTGGACCTGAACGGCACAACGCTGCTCCACCAATTAGCCAGCAGTCATTTACCTTTTGATCAACCTTCAGGCTTCGTGGATCTACCTGAAGCAACACACCTCCACTAACGTGATCCTCTGTTTTTATTTCTATTCCAGCGTGTTTGTGTCTGAACTCTCCGAAACGCTTTAAAACTCATCAGTTTGAACGCAGCAGCAACTTCTTCACTAACTTTTGGATCCTTCTCTTAATGTCTTTTACAAGAGCAGCACTTTATCAAGATTGAGCCAAATTACCAAAAGAAAGTAGAAGGCGTCTGATCCCGTCTGTCATTCCTAACATTGTTGCTCCGTCCTCACCTGGTCACTCAGGTAACTCAGCCAGAGGCTGAATGCATGGATCTGCTGAAGGATACATGTGTCGTGCATTAAGTGAGACAGCTGAGAGGTGCTAGTGAAGCGCAGGCTACCATTTAAACACAGATTTGACCGATAGGGGACCTCCGCTGTGATTGTGAGCAGAGACACGATCCAGACTGTAAAACTCATAAACTGCAGATGAGCACTTTGGGAAACTGTTGGACGATTTTGGATGAAAGTCCTGATTCGCTTCCAAGCACTGACAGACCAAACACTGTCATTTTATTGGCTGTGTGTGCGTTAACTTGTCAGAATCTCTTCGCCACGTCCAGGCCACTGAAGACTTGCAGATCTTTAGTTAGTTGGTCAATCAGCTAAAAAACCCTCCGTATTTTTTAGTGTTTTTTAATTCTCGTCTTTCCTGTAATCACAATGTTTGTAACCCTTCGGCTTCTCCAAGACTTTCTCAGCTGACATTTTCACTTTATTTGATGCTTTGTCTCCACTTCAGCCCCCCCCCACCATTTTCAGTATTGACCTCACAGTTACTCATCCTGGTGAAGGCGGTGGTGGGTTGATGGCTTTGGTCTGGGAGGGGTTCAGGCTGGAGGCGAGGGCTCTTCTTCGCTCTTCTTCTAAAAGGATCCGTTTGCCAGTTCCTGCTGCAGCAAAACACCCCCACAAGAGGACAGACCCCCCCCCTCCACGACAGACTGCAGTGGTGGTGGTACCGCTGATCCACTGCTGTCAGTTCTCCCATCCAAACGCTTTTTGCATATTCAGGTTGACTTGTTGTGTCCTTCAGGTGTGATGAGGTATCTGGCCGTTCAGTCTTTGCTTGTTTAATGTTCTTTTTATAGTCTCTCATCATATACGGGGGTTTTATCAGCTGCTGTTCTCAATCGTTTGATTCCCTTTGGAGAGTTTTGCTGCTGCGGCGGAGGCTTTAAACTTGTGTGTGATGCTGCCAGCGGTGTCTCCTCGAAATCTTCTTGAGAACTTTTTTGGCGTCTGTTCTCGTAGCTTCTTTTTTTCTTTGCCGTGTTTGCTTCCCAGCTCGAACGTCTGAATAGTGTCACATCGTCGGTGTCACAGCTGAAGCAAATTCAGCGTCGTTATGAACTTCCCACAAGTGTAATGAATACTAGTAAGTGATTAGAAAAACATCAGTGTCAAACAGTTTTATCTGTATCACAATAACACATTACAGATTTTCATTATACATTTGATTAAGTCAGGTAATTCATACAAATGTAATAAAATACAAACCTTTCATGTGTAAACCCGTAGACACTCAGCAGGTTTGAATCATTTTTTAGTTTTTTCTTAAGTTGTCACCAAGATAAATACAGAGTGGGATGTTTTACTGTAACAAAATCAACCTTTGTGGCCGTATTTGGGTTTAACGGAGACCATTGGCTGCTTTTCTTGGCTTGTTACTGTGTAAAAGTAGCTGCATGCAAATTGTGTTGTGACCGCTGCTGCTAGCGACGCTGGAGACGTTGATATTAAGGAGCTTTAAGATGAATGTGAAAAGACAAAAAGAATCATGAGCTAAGATGAGATAAATGATCCAGGTTTTAGCGTCCAGCTTTTCTTACTTTGCACAGTGAATCATGTTTAAACAGCAGCAGTAGCACAAACATTCACACACCAAGTGAATGTAGAAAACTATTTTCATGCTCTGCATTTAGATGAATGGACTCCTACTGAAATGTGAACAGAGATAAAGAGACGACAACATTTTATCTGGTTCAGTTCAGCTTCAGTGTGTCTCGTTACCGCTTCTGTACGTCCGCTTTGATCCCATGTTGGTGCGGAAGAAATGCTCCTTCATGTGTTTCTAACTCTGTTTCCACATCATGTCTGAGGAGGGGCAGTGCTTCCAGCGGAACAATTAGATCTCCTGACGTCCTCAGCGGTTGCTGGTTGGTGTTTTTCTGGTTTGATCCCAAGTTTGTGTCCCGATGAAAGAAGCCATCGATCTTGGTCAGAAGCCATTTTCATTGCTGGTGTTTGCTAATTGTTATTTGGACTCCAGGACACTGCTGCCACAGCCAGTGTAACTTAGAAGACAACTGGGGAAAGTCATATTTTTGTACGTTCCCAGTTAGTCATTCTTTATCTAGTCAGCTCGCCAGCACCCAGAGCGCCACCAGTGTAGAGTTAGTAACCTAAACTACTGTAATCAATCCTTGTATAACAAATGCACAAAGCCCACGGTAGGTGAGTCTTTCAATGCCGATTCTAAATTTAAAGCTGCAGTGTTTGGTCATTAGCACCACCTCTTTCTCCATCCAGCAGACACAGAGCAGGAGCGAAGCACACCGAGGAACTGTGGCTCCGAATCAAAACACTGAGAGTTTGAAAACAGCTCTTTAATTCTAACAGCATTTGGTCCACTGTTGGTACAAAAGTGTTGATTAGTGCAGCTTGAAGGTCTAAAATGTGATTTTAGATTGAATTGGCTTCAAGTACACCACAACCTTTAGAAATGAAGCGCGGCACAGATTTGGTTATATACGCACCGAAGGACGGAGTTAACACCACAGCGCTGCTATATCTGTGTGTTTTATGATAAAAGCCTTTTATCAGAGAGATCGTGGAAAGTTGTGTATTAAACTACAAGAAGAGCCCCCCCCCCCCCGTACTTGATAAGGATCTTGTACTTTTGGTATCAACATCACCTGTTCTTTTTAATCTGTCTATAGGTGATCTTTCTAAAAAGTTAATAGAGGAAAGTAAGACAGGATATACGGGGGGGGGGGCCTGTCTTATTAACCATCTGATGTACGCTGGCTTACAGCAGCTGCTCAGAGTCTGATCACGTTATGGTGAGCAGCACGACGTTAACTTCTCCTCGACCCACCGAACGCTAACTGTGGTGAAAAAGTCAAATATTTGGGTCACATCATCAGAGACGATCTAGTGTCGGCATGCTGGTGTCGTATATATGTGCACACCATGGTAGAACTCTCTCTCTCACTTGTGACACAGTTGTAGTAAAGCGAGAATGAAAAAGCTTCAGGCTGCGTTCGATGATGCGTTCAGGATCCCACTCGAGCTCCCGAGATGGACGAGCGCAAGTCATACTTTTCATGTAGTGTTAAGGAATTTCATGTGTACGTCTCTGTGCAGATGAACTGATTCAAAGAGACACGAGGTGAGGTGGTCCTCATGTGTTCTAGTCACCGTGTCTTAAAGATCAAAGTTGTGGTTGATTGAAGTATCTCATAGGTAACAGTATAAGAGTACTATCTAAAACCTTTGAACGTAGAATGATACTGGGGGCAACAGCTTTGGACATTTGTAAAGCCATGTGATCTCCCACAGTCGGCTCCAACGGATCGCAAAGATAATCACAGCTTAGCTTCCAGTGGAAACAGACAACATATTCACCATGGATCAGGATCTGTATATTTCATGTACTGAACGCAGGATTCTTTCTCCTCTATCTTCCCTCTGTCTGAGGTCTGTCAACAACATCTCAGCATCTCTGCGCCAGCCTCAGTCAGTATAGCTTCCAGATGTTGAGGTCGGGGAATCCTTCCATCCAAAAACACGTTCATAACCAGAGGTTGACCTGATGTTTCCAGAGGTCTTTACTGAAGCTCCCCCCTCTGCTCCATCTCTGACCTGAAAAACACTTTGGGGTGTATTTGAGGATAAGAAGTAAAAACAAAAAAAGGGGCTACAGGAACAAAAAGAAACACCCTGATGTGACATCATAGGACACATCAGAAGTCAGAAGAGCTGGACAGGACCAGCTGCACATTACCGTGTGGAGCCAGGGGCATAATCAGCACTGTCATCATGCTCAGCGAATGTCCAGGACTCTGAAATTAAGTCGTGACTGTGGCCCACGCCAGCAAGTAACTATCTCTCAGCCCCGCAGCTTCATGTTGCACAGGGACGTCGTTTGGAAGAGAGGCGGGGAATCATGGCCGTACGCTGAGCAACAAAATACGACAACTTCTTAACCTCTGTGTTTATATAGGCACCGACGGCAGGAATGACAAAGAGCAGTGATTGAGCTCCTTTTTCATGCCAAGGAAGTCTTTGGCTGAACAGCAGGATTCAGACGAAGCTGAATTATTGGCTGCTAAAGTCACACTAAACTCTCTGATGGTACCAGAGGACCAGCACACACACCGTTTGAGCGTGAATTATATACATTGTGCTCGAATGCTTTGGCTCAGTTTAGATAAGAGCGTTCCAAGATTTAAAGCTCTGAAGACTGCGAGTGTCGGTCCACATCGTATCAAAGAAAACTGATTGAAATAAAGTGAGCATGACACTGCTATAAATTCAGGATGACATTCTCAACAAACCTCAGCTCAGTTCACATGTGCAACAGTCCCCGGGGGCTGTCATATATAAAGGTGAAGTCAAAAGGTTCAGCGAAGACGCCTTCCAGAAATGTACTTCTTCCAGCCGTCCTCAGATTGGTAGCTGTGATCCTAGCTTCTGTTCTAGTTTGTCTCTTGGCTGTAACTTACCTACATTCTTACCTGTGGGGTGATGATAAACAATCCACAAAGTCCAGTTTTAATTATATATCCATGAATTTGAAGCAATGTGACACCAGAACACTGGACAGTAGAGTTAGCACCATGCCATTAGGTACACCTGGATACCTGGGATGTGTGCAAGCTTGCAGTAGTGCAGTGCTTTGTCAGAGGACATTGACTTACACTGTCAACCTTTGAGACTTTTCTGCCTGCAGGAGCTTCTGTGTTGTTGGATGTGGCTTTTCCTCAGGTAATAAAGCAGGCTGGTCTTTTTTCCCGTTAAAGGGGAGTTCGTCCCGTTAAAGGGGAGTTCGTCCCGTTAAAGGGGAGTTCTTCCTCCACTGGGTCCTAATCTAATCTCTGAGCTGCTCTGTGGGGATTCTTGAATCCTTCCTGTTGAATTCCTGAATCTTTGGTCTCTGAATGAAAGAGTTTGTTCTGAGCTGCTCTTTATGGAAACAGTGTGAGAGAACGCTGCTGTGACCTGGAGCTGTATAAACAAGGATTGATTGATTGATTGATTGATTGATTGATTGATTGATTGAAATCCATTGTGCCAAAGTATTGGCAAAGTGTCTAATGCAAACACTTTTAATACTAACAAATGAACTGAATTCACTCTGCACTGAACAAAAGCTCTTTTCTGGCTGAAAAACGATGCTCACTGGCATCAAATTAGCCACCTTTGTCTTTGTTTTACTGTTTCTGTGAGGTGTTCAGACCATGTAATGTACCTCATAAACCCTAAACCAATGTCAACTGATCTGCGATGTTTTACAAATGATGTTTTACCCTTTTCTGCCAGTTATG
Source organism: Pempheris klunzingeri (assembly GCF_042242105.1). NCBI lineage: Eukaryota > Metazoa > Chordata > Actinopteri > Acropomatiformes > Pempheridae > Pempheris > Pempheris klunzingeri. The sequence goes on along the minus strand of NC_092029.1, from coordinate 992,374 downwards.
TCACATGGTCTCATTTAAACAAAACACTGAAGACTCTTGAACAAATCAAGTCAAAGAATCTGTGTCAAAACACATCTGTTCAGCTTCTTTTGTATTTTCACTGGCAGCCTCCACAGAACCATGTATGTCAGACAATGCTTGGTAGCACCAGCTTTCCTCGTGCTCCCCATCCTGTTCTCTGAGGTTTAACCATAAAATACCTTCAGCTGAACTCGAGACACGAATAGCTGAGAGTTATCAAGGTCCAAATCAGATCACGGCCTAGTGATACCCAAACATACCGCTCTTCATAGTTGTCTTTCCACATCAGGTATGCATATATTTTGAAGAGGGATCTCCAGATCAAGTCGAAAATGAAACACAAATATGTTTTTATACAAGCCCTCGCATGGCCAGGAAACCTGAAACTATTTGTAATTGCAAGGCCTTGGGAAGGAAGAAAGCCAACCCAACCAACACGGTTTGAAGAGACAGAAAAACACTTTAAAAACACCAGACAACAACCAGATTGTCTGGAAAGCTTAAAGTCAGAGGTTAGCGCTGCACCCAGACTATAAATAAGGAAAGAGAACCAAAGACCTGGTACACAAAAGCTGCTCTGTGTCCATTAAGACGTGGAGAATGGGAGGCTAACGTGAGCTAGCATCATGTTCTGCTCAGGTGTTCACTGAAAACTGGTCAAATAATTGGGCAACAACTGCAGTGAGAATTAATTATTCAGGATTATATCTCCAGAGCTGATTGTTTCAGACAAAGACCAGTGCAGAGAGAGAGAGAGAGGAAGGAAGGAGCATTTTAGGATATTTGGATTGGACTGAATTCTCTTTTCCTCTATGAAGATGATCTTAGCCGTAAGATATTTTCAGGAAAAGGAGCCTCGGCCAGTTCTCAAAGAATGACTTTCAAGTGTTATTGTCCTCATCACGTCCAAATGCTGAGCACTATTACCCAGCACTTATGGTCTACATCCTCACATGGAATTTTGGTCACATAATAACAGGAGAAAATGGTTTTTGAAAATATTGTTGCTCTTCTCCAGGTTTTCATCACCTTTGGCCCCCCCCCCCCCCCCCCCCCCCCCTGTCAGTGCAGTGATGGGTTTTGGTTTGGTGTTCACAGTTCAGGCTCTTGTCTTCTAACCCGGGGATCAGGACCCATATGATCTAGTGTGTATTTGGAATCTGACAACTGAAGACAAACGCCTAATTGGATCTTAATGAACCCTTTATGCTCTCGTCTTTCTCTCTGTGCAGTTTGAAGATGAATACTTTAGACTCAAAGCTGTCATGAATGTTAAACAACAAAACAGGTGGTGCCAGACGTCTACACACACACTGAATGGAGAATAATACAGTTTGTTTGTCTTGGACATTTTGCCCTCACACACATTCCTCCTGCTGCTTTTCTCCCCTGGAAGGTTCTTCTGAACTATGCTGTGCATATGTAGCTATGGAAATGAAACATGTTTTTCTTAAATAGCACCAATGAATCCCTCTCCTGTGTTAAAGTGTGTCGTAACATGAATCACCTGGATTCTGTTTAAACTTGTGATGCCACTAATGCTTTAGTGTTGGCGTTCTGTTTGGTGGCAACTTTACACCGTGGTCACATGATCAAATCCTAACGTGTGTCCCCGTCTTTTTCCCTCCCTGGACGCAGATAAATGTTACTCCAACCAGACCGGCCCCAAGTGCGTCTCCTCGCCCCCCTCCTCCTCAGAGGTGGAGCCGAACTCCTCTTCCTCCTCGTCCTCCATCCTTCCAGTCAGTCAGATGATCGACAAGGTGAAAGGTTACTGCTCCACGCGCTCCGACAACTTCTACAAGAACATCATCATGTCTGACAGCTTCGCCCACAGCACCAGGTTCTAGAACCTTCCTCAGTGTTCTGGGGCAGACCGTCTGGACCCCCCGCCCCGCCCCGCCCCGCCCCTCAGCTTTAAATCTGCCCAAACTGTTCTAGAAAATTTCGTGACATCATCATCCCAGCAGCTTCAGCTACAGACGAGGCTTCGCTTAAAGGTTCCACCGTGAAGGGCCACACTGGAGCCCCCCCCTCCCTCACTGCTCTGGGACTGCACGCAATATGATTTAAATCTTCTCCTCTGTTCTGGAACTTCTGCCCAACATTCTAGAATCCTCCATTCTCTGGAACTGCTCCGAACATTCTAGAACTCTCTGACAGCCTCGGCCAGAAAAGAGGCCGCGTAGAATTCTGGAGGCCACCACAGAAGCCCCGCCTACATTCTAGAACCCTCCAGGCTTCTGCAGCTCCCTGACCAACGTTCTAGAGCTTCACAGCAGTAGAACTTGCTCTAGAATGTTCTCCCCACGCTGTCTCTCTCTCTCTCTCTCTCTCTCTCTCTCTCTCGTCATCTTGAATTCCTGGATCCTTCCCATCATCCTCTTTGCTCCTGGAGCTTTGAATGTGTGTCTTTGTGTTTCATCATGTATGTTTCTGGCAGACATAACTATCGTAGGAGCCCCAGGTGCAACCATCATTTTCAGTGGAATGATAAACACAAGTTCAAGATTTTCTTATTCCATCTAGTCGTCCTAGTTCATGAGGGTCTGGTTGGCTTGTGTGACCGGATAAGAATTAGGTAGCCCAGTTTTCCCCAGCACCAACGCAGCAGATCTAGTTAGTAGCCCAGAGCTACCGTCTAAACTCACAGACTTTGCTGTGGATAAAAGTGCCTGCTAATCAGAAAAATCTGTTAATGCAAACTGGTAAGAAGGCAACAAACTAAAGTAAAACCCCAGAGACCACGTCAAGACAATCATGGACAAAAAGATCCCATAATTAGGAGTGTCTGAGAGCGGCGGGCTGGCGAGAGAGCGCTGATGCGATTCTACTGTATCATATCAAGTTACAGAAAGGGCTGAGCTGGCTGCCAGACTGTGGAGCTAAGAGGAAATGAAAGAGAGCAGGGGAGGAAAGGATAAACACAAGGTGGGAAGGTAGAGGAGAGGAAGAAACGTTCTGGTAGAAAAAAAGTAGGCTGTTATGTCTTGGTGTTTTTTTTAATACTGTGATGTTTGTTTAAACTGGCCTTTTGTGCATGTGTGTGTGTGGAGCCATATCCATATGTAAATATTGATGATCTATCTATTCTATGTGCCTTATTCTATAGTGTTATAATATGTCCAGATGGTTGCTTTTGTTCGCGGGGTCCTGGAGGGGTCACTGGGGCTGTACATACAAACCCAAACACGCTCCACCTGCCTGTGTGGTGTTGGCACGCAGTCTGCTGCCCTTTTCACCTCGCGGAGAAACAAGCCGAGGCGAACGACAGGCCAGAATAAACTACGGTAGAATAGTTCGTCTTCCACCTGAAAGCTACAGACCATCTGATCAACGTGCTTCTTCGTCTAACTCTCAAACCAAATCAGAGGTTTTTGAACTTATTTACGTTCTATCATATATTATCCTGAAAACCAAAGTTGGTGTCCCTACCAATGGAATCATATTGAATTTATATTGGAAATATCTCGGCTTAAAAAATGTCTTGAAGCTTTGAAATATCATTTATCCTAGATAAGTGTTAGGTTTCAAAAATCACCCACTGACACTGACACACTCCTGTAAAGATTCAAACTGTCTCCACGTGGACCGTCAGCCCACGAGTCAGTAGTTGGTGGTTTGAGGATAAAGCTAAGCTAACGCCATTGGCCACTGAAGATCGGTTCACTGCGCACGTCAGCCAAAGTTTAGCAGTCATGCAGGGTGTCACAGCATCACTGTTCAAGTGAGGAATCTTCTTTGTGTGCAAATTATACTTTTTCTATTCAGCAATTGGTTATAGCTTAATATTTCTGATGGCAAAAAGAAGTCCAGGCATGATAACACAGTGACACCATGCTGTTATTAGTAGGGTCAGTTCACCCAAATACACTGAGCTCAATAACAACATGCAGAGCAAAATGTCCTCTCAGAAACAATGTCCAGTCTGCAGACATCTCATTTCACAGATTTCTACCTGTTAAATAGTTCACTAGAATCTGTTTACACTGAGGTTTGTGAGAAAATCAGGAAAAAACCACAAGTAAGTTCTGTTCATGTCAGCTGTGCTGCAGTGGCGGCAAATATCTAAAGTAGTGGAGCTCTCAACACCTCAGCGCAGAAGAAACTCTGATTTGTGTGGACAGATCCTTTAGTAGTGTGTACAGTGGGGTCTAAAGCAATGAAGAAGTCTTCACCCAAATATCAGTGCTACAGCTTTTCCATTTGGTTTGAAACTCCAGCCCTTTCAAACCAGCCCAATCCATACATTTAAAGGAAGAAAGGATGGTGTTAATAATGAGATTCCTCTCTGGATTTCTGCATGTGGCCGTCGCCTCATGTAAGATCTCCACGTGCCACCGTAAAGGCCAAACTTGACCTGATGTGTGAACAAGAGTTTCCTCCAGTCACTTGGGGTGACTGTTTGGCTCACGCAGAACATTCAGTCATCAGCAAAGAGGTTTGAAGACAATGTTACTGTGCTATTAAAGCTGCAGTTTGGCAGCTGTCCTTTATTAAAGGATAAATCTGGTATTTTAAAATCCTATTTTCACATGTGTGCGAAATGACTAGCTGGTATTAAAAGTGTTGGCATTGGTCCAGTAGATCACGTCAGCCAGCAGGTGTGAAACGGGCTGCAACAAAATCCCTCAGGACAACTGCACCCCGACACACGGTCCTTTTCATTTTACAGAGGACTTTGGTGTTTTAAAGGGTTAGTTCACATCTAAACTAACTCTTTAAATCACTGAAGTCACACAATAACACAAACTAACTAACAGCAGCAGAGCAGCAGCTCCTGTGTGCTGTTCTCTAAAATCCCTGTTTTAGTGAATGTAGTCTGGTGTGTGTGCTGTTTATGGTTAAACCAAAAGGATCTTCCAGGTCTCTCTCTGTAGGGATCCTTTCCATGATGCTGTCACACACTTAGAATAACACTCTGAGCCTGTCAGTGGATCAAACAAGCTCTTTTAGTGGACCTACTGTGATCAGGTGCAGTTGTCCCAAAGGATCACGTTGCAGCCATTGCAGCCCGTTTGGTGGCTGCTGGCTGAGGTGATCTACTGGATCAGTTTAGATGAAAAAGTTGTGGTTTGTAAAATTCGCTTGACCATTTGTTGCACTGCCTCATTAAAAAACTTTTAATTTAGCTTCAGTTTGGTATGTGGAATATTTTCCCAGCACAAAGGGGAACAGTTGTGGGCAACACTTATGGCTCCAGTAATTCCTAAGAAGCTCCAAAGTATTTTCTGAAAGTTTCATGGAAATAACTTTATTTCTGGTACCAATTATAGGGAAAGTAGAGTGAGACTGTTCCAAACTTCCTTTAAAGAAATTCAATTTAAACCCAAGTAAGACTGTATTCATGGCTCCTTTATTTCTTGAGCTCATGCTAGTTTAGCATATAAATGAATGATGGTCAGTAAAGTCGGTAACTAGTTTATTAAGGACAGTTCAGTCCTCAGACCTTCATCAGGTCAAATTCAGATTTCTTTGTGGATGTTTTGCCTGTTTTTGGTATCAAGTAGTGATTTTCAGAAAACATCCCATGTTGACTTCATTTAAAGGCGTCACCTGCTCTTTGTCTTTAAGGACCAAAAGCACACTGTTGAACTCCGTGCACGAGGCTTTGTTCCTATTTGAACATGAAAGTTCAGGAAATGAAGATTTCAGTGCAAAAGATTCTTTTGTTTATTGTTGAAAAGAAAACTAACTGATCCTGGTTCTGGGATTCGTGGACGCTGCAGCACTTTAACTGATTATCGATGGAGCAAATTCATCCTCCAGTTTTATCTCACTGTGATAAAAAAGAATTATCAATCAATGATGCGTGTCGATTTATTCAGTCCATCGCTCCAAAACTGAAGACAAACACAGCATCCGTTCAGTTTTTAGTTTTTCTTCCAGAAAAGGAAAGGAGAAGTGTTTCCTGTAGTTTGTGTCGCTGTGCTGAACATGTTCTCTTTATTCTCTCTACGTCTGCTTCGTCTCCGTCAGCTCTTGAGCAAAGCTGACACGTTCGCCTTGTGGTCTCCTTTCATTTATTTCCTGAATGTACAGTTTAGTTTTTCTGCTCCTGCAGCCTCTGTTTCGTTGGGTTTGATCTCCGGCGTCTGCGCTGAGAGGTGGAGCTTGGAGGACAAACACTCAGACCTGTCTGGGATCTTTTGAAGTTTAGACTTTGGATCTCTGGACTTTGACCCGTCAGCCGTTGGCTAACAGACTCCCACCGTCTGCACGGAGCCACAGCGTTCAACACCAGAGCACGAAGCACGCATTGTGCTGACCGTCAGGCACCCTGGCCCACGTTTCTCTTTTCTTTTGCCCAGAGAGGAGAAGAATGCATTATTCAGCCCCCAGAAACAAACCCCCAGAGACGAGATGGAGCCCCTCTGGCAGCTCCACTGGCATAGCTCAGTAGCTGTCAGCCGCTGGACGTTTTTTCGTCCCGCCTCTAGAACACAGCCAAAGACTGCCGCTGCACCACATGAAGGAAAACCGAAGATCAAATCCGCAAAATTGAAATGACGTTTGTTTTCATTGGGATCATTTTTGCTGTATTATGTCACATGTTGACCCAACGACTTCCGTTTGTATTGCTGGCCCTGCTGAAGTGGTTCACTTACAGATGTTTTAGACTGCAGAGAGAAGACACTGAAACACGCCCTGGACAGCAGAATTATAGAAAGGAAGAGAATTATAGAGCGCTGCCTACGATATCCGTAAAACAGACTCAGTTCCCACACTGCCAGTGACATCGCTCTGTTCGTTTTAGCTGAGAAAATGAAGTGTTAAGTGTCCAAGTGAAGAGAAAATTAGTCACCAGAGACTTTAGATAGTAGTAAATAGGAATAAAACCAACTCAAGCTCTACTTACTGGTTAACTGGCTCAAACCACCGCATAGTTAAACTGACTTTATTTCATGTTTCAAACAGAAACCGAAGATAATGACCCCCCCTCTTGGACGTGTCCGATGGAAAGAACTGATCCATTTATGATGTAACGACACAAAGAAAAGGCTTCGTTTTCTTCGTTGTCATTCGACTGTCATTGCCTGAATCTCGTTCTTGTAGCAGATCGTTTGCAGCAGCTCATCACAGGGTAACACAACACTGGAGTTGTTGCTCATATAAACAGAAATCAATGAAAGACACCCATCTGGGTCGGTCTGTTTTTGGTTGGGAGGTCGAGTGCGTGTGGTGCTGAGGTCTAACCTCAGCACCACCTCAGCGAAGCGCCGGGCGGGACACCAACTGTCTTCAAGCGCGTTCGTGAAATGACTCATTTTATTCTGACTGAAACAGTTTCAGTTCTGTTCTTTTAACCCAACAAATATCGTATGGCTTTTGTTTCCTCTCGCATGTCGTCTGTGCAGCTCCGCATGGTTCAAATAGTTCTCCAGGAACTCTGAACTGTGTCCAGTTCCAGATACTGAGGATTGTAGACAGTCTCTTGTCTCCGTAGCTGTTTGGTGTTTGTATCATTATAATAATTATTATTCTGTAAAGACAGTGTTGTTTTCTGGTTCCTGAAGCTCACTTCAGCATTAAAGGGAAGTAAAAGTGTTCACAGAGGATGATTCAAGCTTAATTCTCTACTTCACAGAGACTACGTCTTTTCTGCTCTGTTCACTCAGACTAAGTGTGTTATGGAGGCTGACAGGTCAGTGACAGAGACTTCCAGGTAAAGCCAGTGTGAGGAGCCTTAAACCTGCAGGTCTGCTCATTTCTAGGGCATCAAACAGTGACCTGGAAACATCCCCTCCTTCAGACGGACCACATGTTTGTTTGTTCTGCAGCAGCATGGAGACGATCAGGACATCGTGTTTTCATCTGCTTGTTGATCTGTTTGTGGGAACTGTTTGGAACAAAGGGATCAGAGGAACAGCTGCTCTGAGCGTCGGATATTTACAATCACATCGGCTTTTTATCGGCCAAGTATGTGAACACATCCGAGGAATCTGACTTGTTTGAGTTTGACAGTTGTTCCACAGCTCTCATGTTCTTAATCAGGCGAAAACAAACGTGTACGTCTATGTACGATGTAAATATGTGAATATATATAGAAGTATATGTGTAAAAAACTATGGCAGAGTGTGAACAGACTAGTGCAAAGATGCTGGAGTAAATATGGAGTGACTCTGCACAGGTTCTGTTATATACATGAGGGAGGGAGGTAAGAGATTATGGTCCCGTTCAGACTAAATGATGATGAAGCGGCTGAGGTGTGTGGCTACCATGGCAACCACGTCTTTGCGACTTTAATTAAAAAAAAAAAAAGCTGACGTTGCTGATGTGCTTTAAAGCTGTGTTCCCTCTGAAGGCCAGCAGGGGGCGACTCCACAGAGTGAAAAACCTGAAGGTGGCGACGAGCAGAAACTTGAGGCTCGAGTAGCAGCAGAGAAAGTTAAAGTGAGCGCTAAAAAATGTTGTAAGTACCAGATCAACAATAAGAACTAGCAAGGTAAATAAATATAAAATGTAAGAAATGAACACTGCAGTGTAAAATAAACTATAAAACAGAAATGTACTGGAGGTGATGAACCGTAGTGTTTGTAGTTTAAGAACGTAATAAATAAATAGGATAATAATGTGAGATGACAGAGGAGGCTGAGAGCTCTCTGTTATTCTGTAATATTATCGTCTGCATGAAAGAAAGCTGTTGAATTGATTTAACCACTGAAACCAACGTTGGTTTATTGACCGTCGTCAGTATCGAGGTGTTTGTCCCGTCTCCGTGGCAGCAGGCCTCCTCTGATTGGCTCTCTTCCTCTGGGCCGCCTGGTGAACGTCCAGGGGCAGAAACGTTGTGTTTACAGTGAGAGGACGTAGTGGGGGCCACCGTAGGTTCTCCTACACACCTGGTGGGTGGGGGGGTTGTAATCTGATCTCTTTAGATGGCACTGAATCCTACACACACTCAAGGGATTAGCATGAAAAGTGCTTCATCCATATTCATCCATTCATCACCTTCATCGGGTCAATCGTGATTCTTGAGCAAATACCTGCAAAAGTGGTGGTGTGTGTTTCACCCCAATGACCGCACCCCCCCAGCGTGTATCGTCTTGAAGTAAACTTTCAGCATTACAAGCTTGAGACCACACTGAAACTTTTAACCTCCATAAAACAGCACAGGAGTGTAATGAAGTTATTAATATTATTAGTTTGTTCAGTGTGCAGACTGTTGTTGGTGATGCGTTCACTGACCGCGTGTACTGCAGGAACTCGATAACTTTCCGGTGCCGTGGGAACAACTTGTCAGGGTCTTTGTCGTCCCGTTGTTTCTTCTCCGTTGTTTCTTCCTCAGAGCCGGCGAGTCTTGTGTTCATCAGCCAGCGACAACACTGTGGTGATAATCCACTAAGCACAGTGTGAGAAGTCTGAAACCAGGAGGAGTGAGAGGAGAACGTATGGAGATGAGGTGGTTTAGTGCACACACACACACACACACACACAGTGATTGCTCTGTTTTCGTTGGTTTTGACGCTGCCGACTCCTAAAATTGATTTCAGTCCTGCTCTATCTGGACAAACTCTGCGGTTTGGAAGCCGAGGAGTTGATGTGAAGAGACGTGTTTGTGAGGTCTGGAGGGTTTTTTAACGGTTCTGGATCGAAGCTCATTAAACAAACCAAAAAAGAAATGAAAGCACCTGGTTTCATCCCAATCTTATTGATTACTTCGGGGGCCGAGTCACAAAGTATCCCCGTACCGTTATCATTGGAAAGTGTTTGCAGCCGGAGGAAGATAAATGTATAGAAATGTAGACTAGCAGCCTCTTTGAGTGGGGGGGGGCTCAGAGCTCGTGTTCCTATCATTCTTCAGATGTGGCTGATATCAGATCCCTGGAGACCTCACACGTCTGATTCATGTCACTGTTTCATCATCAGCACACAGTTTTACTTCATTTAGAAAGTTTAGTGCTGGAAATAAAGAAGAAGTCGCCGTTTTGCCAAACCGGCTCATCAATCATCGTTTCTTTGTTTCCTGCAGACGTGACGGCCGAGCTGCTGCAGTTGTTTCGTGGTGGTTTGGCAGAAGATGCGATTCTGGAAGTTCCCCATCTGTCATCCCACGAAGCCAGAGATAAAGAAAACCAATTACCACCACTGACTGACAGTGGGCTCATGCGGACGTGTCGGCGGCCTGCTGGTGAACTCCAGGAGGTGGTGGGATGGAAGTCGGTACTGGACGTTTAGTTCTTTTCACTGCACTACGTTCATCTGACAGCTTCACTTCACTGGACTGGGACAAACAGCCTCTGCCCCCCCCCACTAGCGCAGCATCCTCACCCTCCCTCTACACATGCATCCATGTGTCGTTCCCCCGTCCCTCTGCTGCCTCTCTGCACTCAGTAGAAACATAACTGAGTTTTTTCTACTGTACTTTAATTTAAAACATGAAACATGAGCAGACAAACATCTCAGCGCAGCCGAGCCACAGATGGAACCTGTTATCAGGCTCCAGCTGAGCGATAAATAAAGTTATGATACAACATGTTGAGCCGACGCTAACGTGATGATGATGATGATGATGATGATGATGATGATGAGCAGGTAAATCTGATCCAGTCACATTGCTTCAGATGATCCTCTCCCTCGTGTCTTACATGAGACGCACTCTCACTTACTCTCACGCACCCTCACTTACTCTCGCGCACTCTCACTCACTCTCACTCACTCTCACTTACTCTCACGCACTCTCACTTACTCTCACGCACCCTCACTTACTCTCGCGCACTCTCACTTACTCTCGCGCACTCTCACTCACTCTCACTCACTCTCACGCACCCTCACTTACTCTCGCGCACTCTCACTCACTCTCACTCACTCTCACTCACTCTCACTCACTCTCACTTACTCTCACGCACTCTCACTCACTCTCACGCACACTCACTTACTCTCGCGCACTCTCACTCACTGTCACGCACTCTCACTCACTCTCACGCACACTCACTTACTCTCGCGCACTCTCACTCACTGTCACGCACTCTCACTCACTCTCACGCACACTCACTTACTCTCGCGCACTCTCACTCACTGTCACGCACTCTCACTCACTCTCACTCACTCTCACTCACTCTCACGCACTCTCACTCACTCTCACGCACACTCACTTACTCTCACGCACTCTCACTCACTCTCACGCACCCTCACTTACTCTCGCGCACTCTCACTCACTCTCACTCACTCTCACTTACTCTCACGCACTCTCACGCACTCTCACTCACTCTCACGCACACTCACTTACTCTCACGCACTCTCACGCACTCTCACTCACTCTCACGCACCCTCACTTACTCTCACGCACTCTCACTTACTCTCGTGCACTCTCACTTACTCTCACGCACCCTCACTTACTCTCACGCACCCTCACTCACTCTCACTCACTCTCACTCACTCTCACGCACTCTCACTCACTCTCACGCACCCTCACTTACTCTCACGCACTCTCACTTACTCTCGTGCACTCTCACTTACTCTCACGCACCCTCACTTACTCTCACGCACTCTCACTTACTCTCACGCACCCTCACTTACTCTCGCGCACTCTCACTTACTCTCGCGCACTCTCACTCACTCTCACTCACTCTCACGCACCCTCACTTACTCTCGCGCACTCTCACTCACTCTCACTCACTCTCACTCACTCTCACTCACTCTCACTTACTCTCACGCACTCTCACTCACTCTCACGCACACTCACTTACTCTCGCGCACTCTCACTCACTGTCACGCACTCTCACTCACTCTCACGCACACTCACTTACTCTCGCGCACTCTCACTCACTGTCACGCACTCTCACTCACTCTCACTCACTCTCACTCACTCTCACGCACTCTCACTCACTCTCACGCACACTCACTTACTCTCACGCACTCTCACTCACTCTCACGCACCCTCACTTACTCTCGCGCACTCTCACTCACTCTCACTCACTCTCACTTACTCTCACGCACTCTCACGCACTCTCACTCACTCTCACGCACACTCACTTACTCTCACGCACTCTCACGCACTCTCACTCACTCTCACGCACCCTCACTTACTCTCACGCACTCTCACTTACTCTCGTGCACTCTCACTTACTCTCACGCACCCTCACTTACTCTCACGCACCCTCACTCACTCTCACTCACTCTCACTCACTCTCACGCACTCTCACTCACTCTCAATCACTCTCACTTACTCTCATGCACTCTCACGCACTCTCACTCACTCTCACGCACACTCACTTACTCTCACGCACACTCACTTACTCTCACGCACCCTCACTTACTCTCGCGCACTCTCACTCACTCTCACTCACTCTCACTTACTCTCACGCACCCTCACTTACTCTCGCGCACTCTCACTCACTCTCACTCACTCTCACTTACTCTCACGCACTCTCACTTACTCTCACGCACCCTCACTTACTCTCGCGCACTCTCACTTACTCTCGCGCACTCTCACTCACTCTCACTCACTCTCACGCACCCTCACTTACTCTCGCGCACTCTCACTCACTCTCACTCACTCTCACTCACTCTCACTCACTCTCACTTACTCTCACGCACTCTCACTCACTCTCACGCACACTCACTTACTCTCGCGCACTCTCACTCACTGTCACGCACTCTCACTCACTCTCACGCACACTCACTTACTCTCGCGCACTCTCACTCACTGTCACGCACTCTCACTCACTCTCACTCACTCTCACTCACTCTCACGCACTCTCACTCACTCTCACGCACACTCACTTACTCTCACGCACTCTCACTCACTCTCACGCACCCTCACTTACTCTCACGCACCCTCACTTACTCTCGCGCACTCTCACTCACTCTCACTCACTCTCACTTACTCTCACGCACTCTCACGCACTCTCACTCACTCTCACGCACACTCACTTACTCTCACGCACTCTCACGCACTCTCACTCACTCTCACGCACCCTCACTTACTCTCACGCACTCTCACTTACTCTCGTGCACTCTCACTTACTCTCACGCACCCTCACTTACTCTCACGCACCCTCACTCACTCTCACTCACTCTCACTCACTCTCACGCACTCTCACTCACTCTCAATCACTCTCACTTACTCTCATGCACTCTCACGCACTCTCACTCACTCTCACGCACACTCACTTACTCTCACGCACACTCACTTACTCTCACGCACCCTCACTTACTCTCACGCACTCTCATTTACTCTCGCGCACTCTCACTCACTCTCACGCACACTCACTTACTCTCACGCACACTCACTTACTCTCACGCACCCTCACTTACTCTCACGCACTCTCACTTACTCTCGCGCACTCTCACTCACTCTCACGCACCCTCACTTACTCTCACGCACTCTCACTCACTCTCACGCACCCTCACTTACTCTCACGCACACTCACTTACTCTCACGCACCCTCACTTACTCTCACGCACTCTCACTTACTCTCGCGCACTCTCACTCACTCTCACGCACCCTCACTTACTCTCACGCACTCTCACTCACTCTCACGCACCCTCACTCACTCTCACGCACCCTCACTTACTCTCACGCACCCTCACTTACTCTCGCGCACTCTCACTCACTCTCACTCACTCTCACTCACTCTCACTCACTCTCACGCACTCTCACTCACTCTCACTCACCCTCACTTACTCTCACGCACCCTCACTTACTCTCGCGCACTCTCACTCACTCTCACTCACTCTCACGCACTCTCACTCACTCTCACTCACTCTCACTTACTCTCACGCACTCTCACGCACTCTCACTCACTCTCACTCACTCTCACTTACTCTCACGCACACTCACTTACTCTCACGCACCCTCACTTACTCTCACGCACTCTCACTTACTCTCGCGCACTCTCACTCACTCTCACGCACCCTCACTTACTCTCACGCACACTCACGCACCCTCACTTACTCTCGCGCACTCTCACTCACTCTCACGCACTCTCACTCACTCTCACTCACTCTCACGCACACTCACTTACTCTCACGCACTCTCACGCACTCTCACGCACCCTCACTTACTCTCACGCACACTCACGCACTCTCACTCACTCTCACTCACTCTCACTCACTCTCACGCACCCTCACTTACTCTCACGCACCCTCACGCACCCTCGCGCACACTCGCGCACCCTCGGGCACTCTCACTTACTCTCACGCACTCTCACGCACTCTCACGCACACTCACGCACTCTCACTCACTCTCACTCACTCTCACTCACTCTCACGCACCCTCACTTACTCTCACGCACCCTCACGCACCCTCACGCACCCTCATGCACTCTCACGCACTCTCACGCACCCTCACGCACTCTCACGCACTCTCACGCACTCTCACGCACACTCACGCACTCTCACGCACCCTCGCGCACACTCGCGCACCCTCGGGCACTCTCACGCACACTCACGCACCCTCACTCACTCTCGCGCACCCTCACTTACTCTCACGCACTCTCACGCACACTCACGCACCCTCACTCACTCTCACGCACCCTCACTCACTCTCACGCACACTCACGCACCTCACTCACTCTCACGCACCCTCACTCACTCTCACGCACCCTCACTTACTCTCACGCACCCTCGCGCACCCTCACTAACTCTCGCGCACCCTCACTCACTCTCGCGCACCCTCGCGCACACTCGTGCACCCTCACTTACTCTCACGCACCCTCACTCACTCTCACGCACTCTCACGCACCCTCACTTACACTCACGCACCCTCACTCACTCTCACGCACACTCACGCACCCTCACTCACTCTCACGCACACTCACGCACCCTCACTCACTCTCACGCACCCTCACTCACTCTCACGCACACTCACGCACCCTCACTCACTCTCACGCACACTCACGCACCCTCACTCACTCTCACGCACACTCACGCACCCTCACTCACTCTCACGCACCTCACTCACTCTCACGCACCCTCACTCACTCTCACGCACCCTCACTCACTCTCACGCACCCTCACTCACTCTCCCGCACCCTCACTTACTCTCACGCACCCTCGCGCACCATCACTTACTCTCACGCACCCTCACTCACTCTCACGCACCCTCACTTACTCTTACGCACCCTCACTCACTCTCAAGCACACTCACGCACCCTCACTTACTCTCACGCACCCTCACTTACTCTCACGCACCCTCACTCACTCTCGCGCACTCTCATGCACACTCATGCACCCTCGCGCACCCTCACCTTCTTTGTGCTCTGTGACATACATGATGCACCTCGGGGACACATCACATCGTATCTGTGTTTTCAAACATGCTTTTACATCTTTGGAGGTGAACTTGAGGACAACAGGAGTCTCTCTCATCATTACTGCCTCTCTCTTTATCTCAGCCTCACTCTCTCCATCCCTCTCTGGTCCTCCTCTAGTATTTCTTGCCTGTTTCCTTTTCCTTATAAATCTTTTGGATATACATACATTCTGTACAATCAAGCCCCTGTTGCACTGTGAATTGAGCATAATGAATATTAATGAAATGCTTTTCCAGTCTGTGACTGGAAATTCTCCTTTTCCCCAGAGAGGAGAAACTTTAAAAAAGGAAAACCAAAAGGGGGTCGGCGCCCCATGACGGTGCTGTTCTGCCCATAACATAATACGGCCGTTCACTGCATGTCATTTTGATGTCATGTGGCTCTCTGAGATCACCAGCGGGGGGGTCAGCTGTTATTCACTGCCGATGTTACACCTGCACCAAAAGGAAAGTGAACTGTTGTTGTTTAATAGAAATTGTATCTGAACTGAACCTCAGTGTGGGTCTGACTGCTGAGACCAAACTAATGCTCCAAGGGGGGAGGCAGCGCCCCTGTGGCAACAAGCCAGGCCCCCGTCGTGCCCAAATCCATCCCATCCATTTAAACACACACACACACAAACACACACACACTGGTTATAGATCACAGCCAGGTCTTCCTCCCCCCTGAGTGGTACGGATCCGTCATGTCCTGACCTGCAGAGAGCAAAGAGAACAGAGACTTCAGATGTTACTGCAGCAGGATGCAAGGGTTCAGTGGTGCAACTACTATATTACATACTACAGTATAGTGTGTATGTGTATGTGTGAGTGTGAGTGAGTGAATTTAGGTAATTTTTCCTGTTGCAGCTTCAACAGGTGAAGATTTGCTGTTTTTGACTGAAATCATCTGAATGTTTTAGATCACCAATCAGTGATGGAGAAAATAATCAGCACATGAGTTTGCATGCAGTTACATGCAGTTTGATACTAAACAGTTCAAACTGAGCATCAGTGAAAGAGAATCTAATCCGATCTTATCTAAAATCATCTGTACTTAAAGGTGCATTCTGTAGGATTTAGTGGTGAGCTTGCTACGGTGGCCCAAAGATCCACGCTCACCTCTTATTCTTATTAGTGTTCTTATTCTAGTGTGATCCTCCATTTGTCACAACACAGCATGGTCTTCCTCTTCTCTCTTCCTCTTCTCTCTACCTCTTCTCTCTTCCTCTTCTCTCTTCCTCTTCTCTCTTCCTCTTCTCTCTACCTCTTCTCTCTTCCTCTTCTCTCTTCCTCTTCTCTCTACCTCTTCTCTCTTCCTCTTCTCTCTTCCTCTTCGTCCACTGACACATTCACGCCTCCTGTTTGTCCTTTCCAGGCTGCCGTTGAAAGAGGACCTGCTCCCTTTTTGAAGGTATTAGACTTAACTCAAGCTAACAAAAACAGGATTCTTAGTTTGAGGTAATTATAAACTACTGGACACAGCATTATGAATACTATATTCCATGTCTGCTAATATATCCCCCTAAATCCCACAGACTGCCCCTTTATGTACCCTTTAAAGTACATTTGCTTAGTTACATTACACCACTGTGTAAGCTTCCTCTGTGTATTCAGTACTTATGTGTATCTGACCGTAAACTTTGTCATGTTTTTGTATGCCAAAGAACGTGGAGGTGTGCTGACAGAGTTCATGAGTCCAACAAGATAACGGAGGAACAATAAACTGAGTGAGGACCAGAAGCTGGAGTCTGGTGGCAGACAGACGTGTACAAAGGAGGAGAAACTGTTAAGGTGTTTTAGCTGAATCTGTATAAATGAATGTTCACAGTCCGTAATCCAAATGTCAGCAAAGCTACACGGTCCTCTGCAAAAACATGTAAGGTGACAGAGAGTGTAAAACCTCCAGAACAATTGTTGGGTAGAAATGATATTTCACTTTGCTATCTAGAAATAATTATTTCTCTCAAAGTCAAAATAATACTTTAGCTCAACCTGAGAGAAACACACAAGCTTTTATTCTTTTAACATTTGTACAAACTTCAGCCTCTAAACTAAAACTCTGATGCTCATGATTGATTCTCGTCTTCACTCTTTTAGAGAAGAACAAAGTTCCTCCTGGTTCCAGCTGCTGCTGAATGTGACTGAAGACGACTTAACGGGACTGAAACTGGTTTTATTCTTTACATTTATTCTATTTCATTTCCCTTCACTTTTCTCATCTCTCTGCTTCATCGTCATCTTTCCTCCAGACTCCAGCCTCCTATCAGGTGAGCGGCAGATGAATGAAGGCAGCCCATGCAGCCACGTGTGCCTCCCAGCGCCTGCTGCTCCGCCAGGTGAACCATATGATCACATACTTTCTCTAATAAACCCCAGAATAAACTCCTCAGAGTCTGGAACCAGAACAAAGTCAATTGTGTTTCAAATCACCTCTTCTTCTCTCCTTTCATCCGATATCCATGATCCTGGACTCTAATCTCCTTCTTCCTCTTGTGTTGTTTGCTGGAACGAGGTCGAGAATCATACATTAAATTTAATGTTTTGAGATCGACACAGCGAGCTGAGCTGCCTTCTCTCTCCCCATAAAACAGGGATGAAGGGAGGGAAGGGAGGAGGGAGGAGGGAGGAGGGAGGAGGTCGTCCGAACATCAGACCTCATAAACCCGTACCCTCAGTATAAAGTGCGGTCGGAAGGAAGGGGAGACGAAGGGGGGGAGGCAGGGAGGGCAGGGTTACACAGAGAGGCCGTTTGGGTAAACAGAGTTCATTCCTGAGCTTAAATGAAACTGAATGTATAGAAGGGCCTTTTCCCCTCTGCAGCTTCAAAGAGAAGAGGGGAGGAGAGGGGAGGAGAGGGGAGGGGAGGAGGTGAAGTGGAGAGGAGAGAGAGCTGAAACTTTACAGAATGGATACAGACACTTGAGAGGGAAGTCAGGCCGCCAAGGAGACGGCTTAATGCGTCGCAGTTGTAAGTCGTGAGCTGTAAAAGTTCAAGCTGCTTCAGGAGGTGTTTCTGTCAGGATCAGCTGGTTAAACAGGCAGTAAAACCGTGTCCCTTTACTGTCTGCTCACCTGAGACCGCAGGTGTGTTCAGGCTGCAGCAGCGGACAGCCGAGAAAACAGGCAGCCTCCGGGTCTGACCTCCACCGGGAACCCCATCCCCGCTCGGCTCAGGCCGGACCACACCAGAGACGGATTCCTTTTACTGTCATTGTAAATAAATACAACGAAATTCAAAGCATGAAAAAGTGAAACAAAATCATAAAAGTACAAAGATACAAAAACAACAAATACTAAAGAATAAATTATATTCCACTCAAATTATTACACAGGCCCTGTGTTTTAGTTTGGTGATGGTTTGAGGATAAAAACTGTGTAACAGTCTGGTGGTGTGTGTTTTAACTGTCCGGTAGCGTCTCCCTGAGGGGAGGAGGTCAAACAGGTGGTGAGGCAGGGTGAGGCAGGGTGAGGCAGGGTGAGGCAGGGTGAGGCAGGGTGAGATGTGTCTTTCAGGATAGTGTCTGTTTTCTGGTGACAGCGGGAGGTGAAGATGAGTTCAAGGGCAGGTAGAGTTGTGCTCCTATCACCCTTTGCAGGGTCTTTCTGTCTGCTGTGGAGCTGCTGCCACACCAGAGCAGGATGCTGTAGGTCAGGAGCCTTAGGACAGAGGACTGGTAGAAGGACAGCAGCAGATGTTGTGACAGGTTGTACTTCCTGTCGCTGCTGTGCCTTCTTACCCAGGCACTTTGTGTTTTTTCCCCAAGTGAGGTCCTCTGAAATGTGTGTGCCCAGAAACTTAAATGTTGGCACCCTCTCCACACCTTCCCCGTTTATCTCCAGGGGCTGACGGTCATTCTTTCTCCTCCTGAAGTCAGTGATCATCTCCTTTGTACCTCCTGTGGACCTCCTCCCTGTACGCCGTCTCGTTTCCACCACTGATCAGGCCCATCACTGTTGTGAGCCCCCGTTGGTGGTGGACTACAGCTCGGGATATCCTCCTGGGACCCCGAGCTGGGGAGGGCGACTCTGCTGCAGAGACGCTCCGTCCTCCAACAGTTTGTTGAGCTCCTCTCTCACGAGGCCCGGGGCGCCACCAAGGTGCCAATTATCAGGACGGTGACGTAAATCCACGCACAGCGTTCAGTTTGACATCACCTTCACATAAACTGTGCCCTGAGCAAATACCAAGCCGTCTGTGTTCCCCATCTGTTTTTAAAGCTGTCATTAAGTTAAGCTTCTTCTTCTCCTCCTCCTCTTCTTCACTCTGCCCGATGTCTTCCAACGAGTTTAACCAGTGTGGCATCAAACATTTGGTATCACTCCTCTCTTTAATTGTTGCTCGGTGCCAAGCGTTGATCTGTGGTTTTCTATATTTTGCACTTGTCCTCAGCAGTGAACACACTCACAGAGCGTTTAGTCACGACATCGCCACCTTGTGACGTGCGTCTGATTTTCATTCTCTGATCAAACGAGAATATTCAGGTGATTTTACTGAGTTGATTATTTGTACTTCTTTGTTTTCCACCATTTTCCTCTGGTCCTCATGTCGAAGTGAAGTGAAAAAGTGTGTGTGTGTGTGTGTGTGTGAAAAGACCGGACAGGTGCTGCACCATTACAGTTCATTTACCTTTTAGCTCAGAGCAGCAGGGGGAAGAGAGTGGGCTCCAGATCAAGCACTTCTTCTGTGAGGCTGACTGGCTGAAACTAGGTGTTGTCTGATCCGTACTTTCATGAAAATAACTCCGAGAGCGGCCTGTGAAATGCCGACCAGCTGCCGGTGGGGCAGGTTTTCCAAATGTCTCCACGGTTTCATCATCTTCATGTCTTTATGTGATGACATCTGGTGTCTTTTGCCATTAAAACGGACAAACTGGCTGCAGATTATATCCTGTTCTCTCGTCCTCGTCAGTGATGCTAATGCTGATGCTGATGAATCTAACAAGTGCACCTGGGGAGGCCCACGTGTGCACCTTCTCCCAATTATTAGAAGCAGAAAGATCCGTGAAACTCTGAAGATCCGTGCAGTGTATGTGCTGTTTTCCTGTTCAGTCACTGTGTGTGTGGTTTGGAGCACTAACACTGACAGCATCCTTCGCCTGTGAGCATGTCACTGTTTCCTCTGCAGCAGATTTACTCTAAAGCAGTACCAAGGAACCAAATAAGGAACAGCTCTTGTTGATTTCTTGCCTCCAGCATGATCACAGCCTCTCGACCTACCTATTACATGAAGCTTTCACCGGTGGCCTGAAGCCTCATTACACTCCTCTAACGGGCGTCTGCTGCTCTGGACCAACACACCGGCTGTGGTAGTGTCTCCTCCCTCCGTCAAACATTTCCTATTATTCCTATTATCGCTAAGTTTTGGACACGCTGCTACAATCAGAAGCTCAGACACGAGGCGAATAGACCCCAAAGACAGACACAATCCAAAAATCCTTTGTGATAAATCCAAACCTGACTGGACTGTAACACTGATGTGAACACCGGCTGGAGACGGATAGTAATAATAAACACTGTTAAACTGGCACAGTTAAAACTTTAGGTCAGGGGAGATCATGGCAAGATATATATGTATGTATGTAGTTATGAGTTGAACAGATTAAACTCTTCTAAGCAGCTACTGAAGAGGCCTGGACACATGTAGATCTCATTAAGCAGGGGGGGTATCGTCTTTGTGATCGTCGTTCTAAAAGTCAGTGTTTCCTGTTACTCTGAAGTGTTTTACACTCTGGGAAAAGGAAGCTCGAGCGTCGGATTGCTGCTTGTGGAAATGATTGATTGAAATAACTTAAGAGCTAAAGTTAGATAGTCATTGTGGAGCGTGATCCAGTAGTTTGTTCACAAAGCAGTAATATAAGAGTTTTTGTGCACTAGTGTCATCAAATCAGTATTTTTCCTCCAAAGCACCTGCAGGACGGTTCGAGGCCAAAGTGGCTCTTCATCAGGAGCACCAACACCACGGCCGGTGTTACCATGAAGGCTGCAGGTCCGTATCAGCAGCCGTGTATCATTCCCCTGACTGCAACCTGACAGAAGACTCCTGCAAATAAATCCTCCCTCACAGTTTCTTCATCTGTTTGGCAGAGCAGCGCTGCAGCTGAGCATCCACCGGTCCTGACGGAGGACTGGCTGCAGCTCTCACACGCTGAGGGGAGCTGCTGGTGGTGGAGCTGGTGGTGGAGCTGGTGGTGGAGCTGTGGGTTGAGGGTTGAGGGTTTAGGTGGGTGT
>NC_092029.1:948384-965884 GCF_042242105.1 Pempheris klunzingeri | reverse complement strand
TTATATGAGGTTAATATTCGCTCCATCCGTTCAAACACGTTGGCGTCCAGAACATCGGCACAGGAAGGATTCATGGTCGGTCACAGCTTTGTTCTGCTGATCCACAGATGGAAGCCTCACGGCTCAGCATCAGGCCTTAGTACCGGCCCTCTATCTGCCCTCTATCTGCCCTCTATCTGCCCTGTACCGGCCCTCTATCTGCCCTCTATCTGCCCTCTATCTGCCCTCTATCTGCCCTCTATCTGCCCTGTATCTGCCCTCTATCTGCCCTCTATCTGCCCTCTATCTGCCCTCTATCTGCCCTCTATCTGCCCTCTATCTGCCCTGTATCTGCCCTGTATCTGCCCTGTATCTGCCCTCTATCTGCCCTCTATCTGCCCTCTATCTGCCCTCTTAAACAGCCCCCCTCCCTCCAGTGTAATTAGTCATTAAGTTCTTACAATAATACTAAACTTCTTGTTATTTCCAGTGTTTTCCTGCAGAGAACCAAAGACTAAATCTTGAAGTGAGATGTTTGGTTCTGACCTGTAGCTTCTCTTCAGCATCTCTTGGTCCGTTAGTGGCTCGTTTCTTCGTGGCGGTGGAGGAGGACCAGACTCAGTATACAGGACCAGACTCAGTGTACAGGACCAGACTCAGTATACAGGACCAGACTCAGTGTACAGGACCAGACTCAGTATACAGGACCAGACTCAGTGTACAGGACCAGACTCAGTGTACAGGACCAGACTCAGTATACAGGACCAGACTCAGTGTACAGGACCAGACTCAGTATACAGGACCAGACTGAGTGTACAGGACCAGACTCAGTATACAGGACCAGACTCAGTATACAGGACCAGACTCAGTGTACAGGACCAGACTCAGTATACAGGACCAGACTCAGTGTACAGGACCAGACTCAGTATGCAGGACCAGACTCAGTATGCAGGACCAGACTCAGTATACAGGACCAGACTCAGTGTACAGGACCAGACTCAGTATGCAGGACCAGACTCAGTATACAGGACCAGACTCAGTATACAGGACCAGACTCAGTATACAGGACCAGACTCAGTATACAGGACCAGACTCAGTGTACAGGACCAGACTCAGTATGCAGGACCAGACTCAGTATACAGGACCAGACTCAGTATGCAGGACCAGACTCAGTATACAGGATGTGAAGGACTTAAACACACCTTTCCCCAGGTGCTTCGGTCAGAGAGCGAAAATGTCTCGACCTGCTGAAGACGCCGAGAAATAAAAGATTTTAGTGAACGGTCGTATTTTAGAAGGCGCCTTCGGTCTGAATGTCTTAAATATCTCTTATTCATTCCCTTTTTCTATTTTCCCTCCACTCCCTTTCTCCTCCCTTTCTCCTCCCCCACCTCTCCCCCATCACCCCCTCATGTATGATTGTGTCTCTGGGGCAATGGGAGCGTCAGCCTGTTGTTTCCTTCTGCTCTCTAATTATCTCCCCTGAAGACCTGATGGGTCCCGCCTGCAAACAACTCATTAAACTGGCTGTCACAGATTTCAAGGCAAAAATCCCCCAAAATGATGGAAAGTTTGATTTCTTTGAGCAGAAATCAAACATTTTTGGTTCAGATTTTGCAGCCACAGACGACCATGACAAGATGTGACAGTATATCAAACTAAAGCACAGAGCCGCGGTCAGGACGTGG
This sequence comes from Pempheris klunzingeri, assembly GCF_042242105.1. NCBI lineage: Eukaryota > Metazoa > Chordata > Actinopteri > Acropomatiformes > Pempheridae > Pempheris > Pempheris klunzingeri. The sequence goes on along the minus strand of NC_092029.1, from coordinate 964,217 downwards.
TTAGCCTAGCTTAGCATAAAGACTGGAAGTAGGTGGTTCCTCTGAAGAATCACGCTCTTTCCCTGCATCCCAGGAAGTGTTTCAGTCGCCTTTTCCATAACTTGAGCATAATTTATTTCAAGTAATCACAATCTCTCTGTAAGATAACAAACAGATGCAGCGTCTTAATCGGTGTATATCTGTTTCCCCCTGCCTCCCGTCTTTATGCTAAGCTACGCTAACACACGTCCTCACATGAGATTCAAAGAAGTCAAACCAGCCGACACGTTGAATTATTCCTTCTGAAAGGATTTGGTTTGAGTCGGAGGAAGGTCTCAGCCGTGGTTGAGGGGAAGTTGTGTAATAAGGTTTTGAAGCAGTAAATCGTTGCTCCAGTATAAACCCCTGCCTGTGTGAGCTGTGGCTGCTCCTCTCGTCGTGGTGAAACTCACTTCCTCTGCACAGAGCTTTGCTATTTTCATTTCAGGACACCACGCTCGTTTAAGAAAATTTCACGAGATCTGGTGGAGCCATTTTGGGGAAACCCAACCGAAAGGCTCTCCATGGTATCTGCCTCCCAGATGTTTGGATTGTCCTCGTTAATCTCTTTATAAATCTGGTTTACCGCAATGGCCTCTCCCTTGTTAGACTGACATAAAGACAGATTCCCCTAAACTGTGCCCAAAAACAGGAGTCCACCTTCTGCGGTCTTCGTCGTCTTCCTTTCCTCCACATGACCTCAGAATAGTTTGTTAAAGACTGCAGGCAACTTATCAACGACTGAGTCCAAAACAAATCTGCTGAGAGCATCATCTGCCAAAGTAGTAGGGAAGCTGAGAGCAGCCCACTTCGGGCTAAAATGATGGACGGTGGATAAACGTTTTATGCAGTTTAACTAACTTCTCTAGCTGTCAAACCGTTCCCGTAGCTCATCGCTCCACTGTGAGGCAGGTGAATTTGAACTGGGCTGCAGTGAAGTGGTGCAAAGATAACAAACACACGACAATCCTGTTTATTTGGTTTGTAGATTACCAATCTTATTAATGAACGGGGGGGAAACCACGTCGTCACAGTCAAACCAACCCGTTCGACAAACTTCTCTGTCGCTTCTCTACATCAGTCTTCTGGCCTGGTCAGGAAGGTGTGCCATCAATTAAACTCCTATTAAATTAAATCCTATTGAACTCCTCATCACAGGAGGGGCAGTGTGTAAGTCCCAGCGTCAGGGTCAGACATCATTTACTGGTGAAGGTCTGCTTTCATTTTCATCACTAATGTGATTTATGCAAAGTGACAGACGCACACAAACTAGGCTGCGGTGATGTTCTGACTTTGTTATGTGACTCCGGTGGTGATGTTCGTCCAGCAGCGACCATAGTTGTGGCGTTTGTGTCGTATGGTTTCATTCTTACCAGGTATACTTCACCCCCCCCCCCCTCCCTCTGTGCCTGCTGTGTGTGTGTGTGTGTGATGTGACTGATTCAGTCAGTGCTAGAGCAGAGTAGAGGGGGAACACAGCCCCACCCAGGCTGTTTTCATGGATGTTTTCTCTGGGTGCTAATTTAAGGTATCACACACCATCAGGGGGGGTGAGGGGTGAGGGGTGAGGGGTGAGGGGCGCTCTGTCAGGGACAGACTCAGACAACAAGAATAATCTTTCAGGGACTTTGGGGATGAAGTCAATGTTGTTACAGCAACATGAATTTGGAAACAACTTGCCCAGCTGTTAAACTTTGAGAACAACAAATCACCCGGCAGGTTTCCATCACGGCTTCAGCCTGTTGTCCTGAGTTTAAACACACACGGCGTCGACAGCCGGGCCGCTCCACATGTGTCCTGGACACACAAGGAGGGCCGAGGGAGCAGAGAAGACACTTCAGATTATGATGAAAATGGAAAAAGCAGAGAGGAGCTGGCTGACGGAGCCAAACCGAGCGAGAACACAGTGAGAGAGCGAGCGGGAGGGAGGCTGTGATTAATGACGATGAAGGTGTCTCGCTGCAGATCCAGCCTCTCCTGTGCTCTCTCTCCTCCTCCCTCCTTCTCTCCCGCAGTTCATTTCCCTCCATCTGTTATGATCCAGCTCACTACAGCTGTGCTCCCGAGCGCTCACCGTATCCTCCCTGCGCCTGGCAGCCTCGCAGCCCCTCAGGATACAGCTCGGCGCCCCGAGCCAGGGTCAGTGCAGCGCTGCACCTGGGCGTCAGCCGCTGCAGAGCCAACCTTTACCTGACGGGATCAAGTGGACATTTTTGGCGTAAACTGAGGGAACGGCTTCTCTTGTCGGTGCTGCTGACTGGGTCCGTCGTAAGCTCAGGTGTCTGATCCAGCAGGACCCCCTCTCTGTTGTAATTATCTTCGGGCTCTTCTCAGCTGTTCTTCATTACCAGGCGAAGGGAGCGGCAGTGAGGAGTTTTATGTGCAGATCGGCCTGATTTTGGCAGATTTCTCACCTGGAAGCTGAGGAGGCGAGCGGGATGGACTTCACTTACTTTTGGCTCCTCGCCACCACGCTGATCCTGATCCATCAGCATCAAGGTAAGCCCGTCCTCACTGTCTGTCCCTGTGGATCCTGTCGGGTTCACAGAAGAAGAAGTCAGAAGAGTCTGATCAGTGATGGGCGAGGTGCTGCCTTCTGGCAAAGCAGAGCTCGCAGACGATGAGTTAGAGACGCTGAAAGACGAACATGTAACATCTTGTTTTACGGAGCTGAACGTGTGGCAGTGTGCTCCCTCTGTGAGGGCTGAGTCAGTGTTATTACCTGAGCTTTCTTTTACTCATCGCTCCTCCTTGTAGTCGTCACTTGGGGTCTCGGTGTGGTGCTGCAGATTGTTCTGGTTTTAGATGGACTTTAAAATGTCCGGTTCCCACAGTCCGCCTGGCTGCCACCTCCCTTTAAGCGTGTGAATGTGGTCACATTAACCTGCTAGAGATGCTGGGCTCCTACTACCCCCCCCCCCATGTCCTCCCACTTGCTCTGCACTGTGCTCAGTTTTCCTGGAAGGGGACGTTTGCTGTGCCGCAATTAGATTAAACACTAAATAATCCAGCCAGCGGTCCGACGGAGGAGGTGACGAGGGACCTGCCTGATGACCTGTCAGGTGACGCTGTGCTTTACTGCTCTGAGCTCCACATGCAGCCCCGTGGCCCCCCAGGGCGGCTGTCCGCTTCTTCATTTTCCAAGTTAAACAGAGAAAGCACATAAAAGAAACAGCTGGAGTGTTTGTGACCGTCCCCTGATCCCTATTCCTTTATTCAGGCTGAATGTGTCTCCAGCATCAGGAGCCCGTGTGTGGACGTTAGCTCTCGTCTTGAGTGTTTGGTACATCAGGTACATCTATTAATGTACCTGCTTCATGAACGCAGCTCGTGAGTGAAACGTGACGCCTGCAGGTATAAAATCCAGGACAGGAGGGAGAGAGAGAGACAAAGTTAAAGAAGCACCGTGACGTTATTCCACCGTAACATCACTTTATCCCCAAAAGCCATTCATCATTCTGACACCATCAGGCTTTTTAACATGATGTCATTCAGACTTCTTCTTCTTCTTCTTCTTCTCTGCTCTCACTTCAGCAGCAGTTTACACTTTCCACCTGTTATTTAGCAGCAATTCATGCAAACTGGCTTTTAGTAAGTGCACCACTGACGCATTGTTTCACACATCTGACGCTAATTTGTATGTTGAAGAGGCCGTTTCAGGCACATTAAGGTCCGTGTGAGAGCAACAAGGTTTTCAGTTGAAACACCTGCAGCCACAAACATCAGGCTGATCAGCGACTGGTCTAAGATTCACATCACTCTCCAGAACCACTGTTAGAAGAGAAAACACAGCCGAAGACGTCTGTCGTACAAGATATAGAGTTGTTTTTCAGGAGTTGAAGAAGGCGTGAGGGTTGGAAGGTGTGCTGCTACCTCAGTCTAAAGTCTCTCACTCCACTCTGTGAGATCCACCTCACGCATCAGAGGTGAAATACTGACTTTTTTATGGAGCGGACTGGATCGTGGGGGCAGATCAAGTCAAAGTTAACCTCTAAAGACCTGGCTACACATGCGTGGACATCACACTTTGGCTTATATTACCATAGTAGTTAATTCTGCTTAGCTGGGGCCGTATGGACATGTATGTGGGCAAAATTGTTGATATTTCATATTGTTTTTTCTACCGTGATTTTCAAAACATGTTCAAAATATGTTTTGTATGTGTTATAAATACATGTAAAAAAAACTGCTATGTTCAGGGTGGAAATACAGAGTTTTGCACAAAGGTGACTTTATTGTGATTGTCCACATATGTGGACAGAATGTTTCTCTAAAACTACACCATGTACAAAGATGATGCTTAGGTTTTATACTTATCAGGGTCCAATAAGCCCAAATAGCAAGGAGAAATAAAAAATGTATATCAAACAAGAGCTGGGGTCTTAAGAGGTTAAAGAAATACCTTGAGGGTTTTAGATTCTGGTGTGTGCACCCCTATGTCAACATCTTGCTCTATTCTCCTGGCTGTGACTTTTTAACTGTCCGCTCACTTCAACTCCCCTTCCTCACTTTTATTTGTCTACTTGGTCTCTCCATTTTTCTTTCTCCACTATCTCCACCGCTCTTTTCGTCTTAACCTCTGTTTTCTTTCCGTGTCACAGCCAGACATCTGATGCCGATTAGGGTTTGCTGCAGAAAACAACTCTTTTAAATCACAAGACAACAGCACAGACTCCTTCTTTAAGCACTGTGGACACTAAATAAAACCTAATAGCCCAGATAACTACAGGACTGGCTGACTGAGCTGGGAAATACATCCTAAAACACAATGTGTGCCTTGAAACCTTATCCAGACATTCACAACACATGCTGTCATTTAATATCTAATATCTAAGTAGCTCCAGCTGACAGGCCGTGATCCTCCTCCGACCTGGGGGAGGCACTTGTCTGTAAAATGCAAAGAAGTCATACTTTGTCCTGTTTTCTTCACCAGCATGTGGACTTTGAGCCCTTTGAGGTGCTATAATGTGATTGAAGGCTCTAACGATAGCTAGCTAACTGCTTCAACAAGAACTTTAATTAGCCGTAGCCTCGCGCTAACGTTACAGTTAGCAGAAGGCTAAAACCTGAAAACATCCCAGAGGAGCAGCACAAGGCCAGTTTACTGCCAGAGTTTACCACAGCATGATGACACTAAGAATAATCTATCTGTACCTGCTTTAAATCAACACACCATCTATTTAATACGCAGCGCCTGTAGACACCAACCCTGGTCCCCATCTATCCCAGTGAAAGCGTCTAGCGCTCAGTCAACAGCAGAATTGGCAGGAATTCTCAGAATAACAACAGCACTGATTAGAAGTTGTTCAGAGAACTGTAAGAGATAACCGTGACAGTCAGGAGTCACAGTGAATTAAGGATGACGATGTTCGCTCTGAATCCTCCTCAAATGAATCAGCGTGTGCTTGTGGTTTAGTTCTCCGACCTCTGTGACACTTGGTGTTCATATCGTTTCACTGGAAAAACTCTGAAGCCTTTTCCTTAAATCCACTGAACTCATTTTGCTGGACTGGTCCAAAGGTTGGAGTGGGACAGAAGTGAGGCCTGTGGTAATGTGAGCGTTATTGGCAGGTTAGAAGATGTGTTCTACAGAAGACATCTTTTCACATTAGCGTGGCTTTGGTGTGACACGTTTGCTCCGTCTCCCGTCGACAGTCATCCTCCTACAGTTGTGATGTTGCTCGGCGCTGAACCCCCGTGTGGCCTAATGCTGTGCAGGATAAACACCAGAAGCTGTGAGGCTGTTGAATCAGCAGTTAATGAACCATTAAACTGACTTTATTCACTCACTGCTCTGAGCGCTGGTGGAAGCCTTTACTGGTGTGGGCCTGTAAAGCCCACTGAGACATTCATGTGATATCAGGCTGTGCAAAAAAAGAATTTAACTTGACCTGAATAAATAAGAAAGATGTGTGTAGTAGAAATCTGTTTTGTCTGCTCCCGTCTCCCCTGATAATAATCTCACGACTCTGTAGATTTATCACTCAGCAGCCTGACCCCCATCAGCAGTGGATATCTGAGCCCCTCTGAGCGCTCGTCTCTGCAGAAGCCTGCTAACAAGCCAAGTATCTGGTGCGCAGAAGCCAGACCAGACCAGACCAGACCAGACCAGACCAAACGCTGCTCTCACATAACTTTAACCCTGAATCAGCTTCCCAGAGTCCTTCGCTCCACCGCTCTGCCCTCCCCGGAGGCCAGACGTGGTTCTCACACTGCAGCAGGTCCACTCGTGCTCGTCCTCAGTGGCTCATCGGGGTGTTTTTCCATTCCACCTGCAGACATTTGGGCTTAAGGAGTTCCAAATTAGTCTGGAGAGTTTACGTTGGCTGTCGTGTTGGCCTCAGCACCTTTATTACCTCTCCAGAAACTTGAGTCCACCGAGGCTACAACAACACAATGGATGTGAAACGCTCGCTGGCATGTTTAATCTGTGTTCTCTAACTGCTTACACGATCACGCTGGCTTCTACCTGCACAGTGACTCCTGCCAATCCAAACAGCCAGCTCACGGATTAGGCAGCTCATCCGCCTGTATATTGTCAAATATCGTCAAACCCTGTGGAGCCGGGCAGACTCTCATAACAGGGCAAGAAGTTCAACTCTGGATTGGCAGTCTCCAAACACTGTAGGAGCCTGAACGGGGGCTCTGCCTCTTGAGGTTTCCCACATTTAGTTTTTCTTTTCTGGAGCCACAGATGTAGACATTTGCATGAAGACTCGCACACGGACACAAAATACTGTATGCACGCTCAGGCACACAATACCTGCACCGGAAAACATGACATGGAATGATGAGAAGAGGAAGCACGGGTCGCCACGAGAGCTGCTCGGAGGATTGAATGGGTGCCAGAAGTGCAGATGGGAGCCCAACGTCTGGGGAGAAGTTGTATGTTTACATCTGTAAAGTATGATTCGTCGCCTTCAGCAAGGAAACAATAAACCGCTCGGGTTTGGGTTTTGACGCTGAAACTTAAAATGGAAAATCATGGCATTCTTTGCGCCAGAGGGCCAAAGCTTTGTTATAGCTGGTGATGTTAAATGCATAATATTGGTTTGAAATCTTGACTTTCAAGTGAGAATCAACTCCAGCTTGAGTTTCCCCCCCAAATTCTCAGGATTGTAATCCTGCGAGCGTGGCTCCTGTTGGCTCCCAGAGAGTAAATACCTTCATAATTTGGTTAAGCACAGTGTGGCTTTCTATAACCAGCAGAACAATGTTAATATATGTGGTTTCTCTCCTCTTGGCGTCAATCGACAGACCGTGAACATTAAGTTAAGGGTCTGTGGTGTTTGTCAGACATCTTTCTTTTCTTTCTTAATGCTGTCACAGCTGCTGGAAACCGCTGAATGATCTGAATGATGGATTCAAGTGTTTACCAGCACTTTTAACATTGTGTTATTATTACAGCACACACTGTGGTCTGCTGGTGGCCGGCGGACGATGGTTCTGTGGTATTAGACATTTTATCTATTGGCCAAACCAGGACTCATTTAGCTGCACAGAACTGAAACTCTCAGCTTGTTGACACAGGGCCCCTCTCCAGCCTGACCCGCCTCACCTGATATAGATGAGAAATGTCTCTTATAAGTTTGCTATTAACTGACGCACAGTTTGGCTCCTGGGGTGTGTGTGTGTGTGTGTGTGTGTGTGTGAAGAACGCTGTGGGGACCTGCATTACCTGCATTGTGAGGACATTTTTCACCACATCAAAGGGCTGTTTGAGGGTAAAGCCTTGGTTTTAGGGTTAAGGGTAGAGTCAGGGTAAGGATGAGGGTTTGGTATTTAGTTGTGATGGTTAGGTTGGGTTAGGTTAGGGTACGGGTAATGCTCAGCATCTATGTGTGTCCTCACAACTGTAGAAAGACAAGAATAAGTGTGTAAATTAATTAGAGCCAGAATCAGAAATATTTTATTTATCCCCAGGCTACGTTAAGATAACCGTTATTTCTACGGATCCCTTCGATTTGTTTTTTGAAGAGTGACTAAGAAAAATACAACACGTCTGGACTGCATCCTGGAGACACCGTGTAATCTAATCTAATCTAATCTGGGGGACGTCTGTCAGGGGGAGAATGGAAGTGGTTTTCCAATCCAAATACGACACTCAGTGAAAGCAGCTGACTCCCAGTCATGCAGGCGTCCCAGACCCACCAGCGCCCCCACACCGACTGACCAAACTAACAGAGACTAAAAGCACATTTTTATCGTATTTGACTTTTTCATAGTTCCGTTTTTTCCCAAAGGTCTCGTCTTTATTTCACTTCGCCGAAGGCAGGTAGCGTCTTCTGTCTCCATCCTGCTTGTCTGACCTTGTCTGTCCGAACCAGAGGCGGTTCACCGTGACGCCGTCTTGCCAGGATATTGCCTGAGGCTGCGTTTTTGTGCACGCAGATGAATAGCGTGACATCTCCGTGCTAAATGGATTAAAAGTCATAGCAATCTCATCGGCGGCGGCACAAAACACCTCAGTCCAGCCGAGTTTGGTTTGGCAGCGTGAAACGTGACCATGCAAAACATTTGGAAGGTCGTGTTTGCTTTGTGTTATCTGCCGGACCAACTCCAGATAAGGAGCCAGTGTTTCCAGTCTGCAGAACACAACTGCTGTGGATTGATGAAACATCTCTAAAATATTGGTAGTTCACGAAGTTCACACTTAATTTGTGTAAAAAGGTCCACGTATTTGTTTCTGTCGCCTCCAAGTGAGCAGTTATCTTGTGCTGTTCCGGACATTCCTGCTTTAACAAACAGCCCATTCATCGGCCACTTAGCCAGCATCTCATTTCAGACATTAAGGGATTAAAGGGTGGACGTCTATGATGTTGACCCCACACGAGGTCAGAGAGTGAGGGTCAAGCCTGAAGCTGGTAATTATCTGCGTTATCAGGACTTTTAAGTTGGGGTTTGAGGTTTCACGGTGTGGGTCTTTCCATTTGAGGGAGGAACCATCTGAAAGGGTTTGAGAAACGAGTCAAACACCCTCATTATTAACCCCCCCCGCTTCCGGCAGGTGAGGTGGCCTCTGTATCCCACTAATGCCGGTTAATGCATATTCTGTGTATACATTATATTTACATAGATGCATGCACACATACATAAATATATATATTCTATGCATATATACATATATATTACACTATACTATTATTATATTGTACTATTCTATGCTATGATATATTCAAATGAACAATCTCCACTTAATCTAGAATCTGCTTGAATGCAAAAAACACAAATCATTTATTGTTTTTATATAATTGTAAATAAAGTCAGGCAGTAAGGGGTTAAACCTGACGAAGCGGTCACAGTGACTCAAACGTTAAAATGATGAATATAAGAGAGACAAACTAAGTGAAGACTTCTGCAAACCAATCTCACTCCAAAACATCTTCTCAAACACTGACGCAAGCAGAACTCCTCACTTCAGGTTTTGGAAACTACATTTGAGGGTCCCTTCAAAATAAAATACTCATCAAAAACAGCTCTATTCTGGGAGCCGGTGTGGAGAAACAAACACTAGAACACCTTAAAGTCATTTCATAATCCAGGATTTTTGTGTTTTGACTCTTTTGTAAAGAATTTTGTACATTTTGGAGTAAAATAGCAAAAAGAAATACAAGAAATGTTAAAAATCTTCAGGTAAATTTAACTCATTTCAAGAAACGCTTCAGTGTCTGGCAGCGTCAAAGAAAAGAGGAACTTCACCTGGAGCAGAACAGCAGCTCCATTATTCTCCTTCATCATCTCGTCCTGGGTGATGCAGTGATGATGGTGTGTGACAGATGTGACAGATGTGACAGATGTGTGTTCCACCTGAAACTACAGCAGCAGGTGTGTCTCTGGAACTCAAACTGGGTCCCGTCTGTGGAAAACAGTCTTTGAAGAGTTTGTGTTGTTCTTGTTTTATTGTATTGCGGCCGTCTTGTGTTGTTCTGTGTTCTCACGTCGGCTTCGCTTTGGTGCTTTATTTAGTTTAATGTATTTCCAGGGTCCATCTAGGGACGGGCACTGCAAGTCAGCCTAGGCTATAAATGCCTAACCACCCTGTACGCTCGGGGTTCTCGTTCCACTGATGTGAGACGGGGAAAGCCGGGACGCCGCTTGAACAAATACCAGCTTCTCTGAAGCCTTTGCATGAATAACAACCTCAAATATTTGATTCTGTGGGACACGGCGATATAAAGAGCAGACCTACACCGTTTCTAAAGAGGAGGAGTGTTATTTTGTGCCTATGTGTAAATCATGTAAATCCCTCTTTAGACGCCCAAACATTCCCCTGTGAGCAGTGTGAGCAGGATCAAAGGCTGTCTGTGGCCTCTGTGGGCTTTATGGGCTCTGAGCGTGTGTGTGTGTGTGTGTGTGTGTGTGTGTGTGTGTGTGTGTGTGTGTGTGTGTGTTCAGGTGCAGAGACAAGAGTTACCATATCATGTTTCATGCTGTGGTTGTTGTGCAGTAAAGTGTGAAGAGGCGGAGAGTTGTTCTAACGCCTGTGAGGTTCCCGCCGCATGGTCAGAAACAAAGGAGAAGATTCATCACACACACTCATACGCACACACTCACACACACACTCACACACACACACACTCACACACACACACACACACACACACACACTCACACACTCACACACACACACACTCACACACACACACACACACACACACACACTCACACACACACTCATAGTGTGATCAGATACAGAAACCACGATGTGATGAATCGTAGAAGATGAATTCTAAAAGCTTTGGTGATTCAGTGAGTTCCCATCCAGCACCACAGATGTTTCAGAGCGTCTGGGTCTGCAGGTATTTGGTAATAACCCGAAGCATGTTGACCTGATGGTGGCGCCGAAGGATCAATAAAGTCATGACGATCCATCCTGACAAGAACAGGAACATGAGTTTCCCAATTCAAACGGCTAAACCATCACCCGGTCGCCAACTACCCTTCGGTGTCGGTAAGAGATGCACGGGGTACCGGACCTTCATCGCCATAGCGACAGCAGTAAACGCGTGGTTAATGTCCTGAGGTGTCGTTAGGTTGGTTAGGTTTAGGCAGTTTGGGATGAATTAGTTCGTTAGCTCTGGTTTCACGTGGAGGATGAACAGCGGCCTCTTGGGTGAAAGCTCTGGGCTAAAATGGCTGGATAAGACGGCAGTGACCATTAAGAGAGAGCAGTTTGTAGAACGGATCGACAAGCTGTCGGCGTTGGAACTCTAGAAAGTGTATATTTGTGTTTGTGGTAGCTGCCGAGGTGGACGTGGGTGTAGAGTAGCGTTCTTGCTAACTCTGTCATGTTTACATCTTGTGTTTTTGTACTTCCTGTCACATGAACTGAATTATCAAGGACGAGTCACTAATCACCCTCTTCCACTTCTGTTTCACAGCCTTCTCCGTTACGAGCCCCACGGCGGAGGAGGGCCTCCCGGCGCAGCTCACCCACACGGCCCACCGGCGAGAGAAACGCTGCTCTTGCGAGAACCAGAAGGACAAAGAGTGTATTTTCTTCTGCCACATCGGCATCGTCTGGGTCAACACCCCGAGGTGAGTGTGTTTTCAAAGTAACGCGGCGCCGTCAGCGTCGTGATCAATTTTCCAGAGTTAAAATGTGATAATAAAACAAAAAGCAAAGATAAGAAGCAATCAATAATCTGTTGAAGCCCTCGGAGGGCCGAGGGGAGGCGGCTCACCAGCGCGCCAAAAACAAGATCAACACTCAGTGTTTTGCCAGAACAGTGAGTTTCAGAGTGAAGTAGCAGGTCACAGGGTTCAAGCACAACCAATCATCAGCTCTTACAAACACAAGCCGTGTTAAATTCTGTTCTCTATATATTCTAGATTACTGTTTTTAGGGGGGGGGTTCACTGCATTACATTTAAACTGAAAGAGTGCGTCTGTCTTTAGGCTCAGAGGCACTTTAATGCACAAATCAAACGTTTGTCGTCGTCTGACACCAAACAAAGAGATGCTGTCTGTCTGTCTGTCTGTCTGTCTGTCTGGATGACTGCGTGAAGATCATGTTGTGGACAGAAAGCATCACACCTCTCAGCCTTACTGTAAAACGAGATGAAGCACTTCTGTCCAGTTAAACTTACATACGGTTTTAAGCCGACGTTCCTTTTTGTGGTCACGGCGTCTAAATCTGACTGTTTGTTGCTGTTACCGTGACGACGAAGGCCCGCCGCCGCGAAATAGTCTGTGTCCAGGGACGTGACTTGTGTGTGTGTGTGTGTTTCTTTTTATTGTGTCACATGATTTTCAAACTAAAGTACCTCGGCGGGGCCACAGAGGCTGCACTGTTACGTCTCCATCCGAGCAGATAAATGAGGAAGGATGGTTGCAGTTTGACTGATAACTGATGGAAACAGGGAGAGAGGAAGCTGTCTGGTGACGACACAAAGCAGGAACGAAAGATGATCCAGTTAAAGCAGGAGTTTGAAAGTTGTCTGAAGTGACACTAAACAAAAGGAACCGATGGATTAGATTTTGTGATTATTTCATGATTCGTGACGCGTCTCTGTGGGACGGGTTTGATCAGTGAGCTCAAACCCTCTCAGATCTCTTGATTAGAAATGAATATCTGATGTTGGGAACATGTAAATATATTCCTCAAATATGATACGACTGCTTTTTCAGATATATTCCGGCCAACGTGGTAACAGATGTCTGGAGATGAAATGATTCGCTTTGTTAGAATAATCAGTTCAGTGACACGAAAACAACGTTGGTTTCACTTAGAAATGATTTTATCAGCGCTTATTTTTCTTATTTCCTCCTCCAGCTGTTCACATTTTTTAAGTTTCCCTCAAAGGGGAATCAGGCACGCAGCTCTCTTCACAATTGGTAGCAATTAACTTCATTTTAGTTCAGTGTGCACAAGCAATGAGTGCACAGTCAGATGTGGTGGCGCTAATAAGAAAGAGCACCTTTGCTGATGAAGGGTAATTTCTTCCATCTTTCCTCTCGCCGTTTCTAAATAGCTTTAACCCTTTAACGCGAACCCGCCGAGGAGGCCGCAGAGAGTCTGAAATGGCTGTGGTCGGACCCTGAGCTGCCCACAGCCGCTCCGCTCCTGGGGGGGGATGCTTCCATACTGTCTGCACCGTGTCGTGGTGAAAACGTGCGACCGTTCAGAAGAACTCTGTTTTCTTCTCTTATCTCGTCGTTCGTATCCAAACGTGTCAGCGAGGGACTTCAACATATTACACATGCGCTGGACGGCGTGCTTCGCTGTAGGCTGTTTTCATGTCACGCCGATAAGTCACATTCGAAATGAATTAACTTGAGAGGGAGCAAAAGAGAGGTGTCACCAAAATAGCTTCCAGAGATTTGCCAAAAACAGCTCCTGCAGCGGCGGGACCCTCTCACTAAGGCTCAGATTGTTAGTTTAGTCTAAACATAGCAGTGTGGTAAAAAGCAATCTTCCTGCCTTCATCATAAAGAGGCTTTTAAACAGCACTGGCAGTTCCCACCATCACTAACTAGACCACTAAAGCCTGCCGGCGACAGGCAGGAGCTCCTCAGAGCTGTTTTCCTCTGCAGGACATCCTGCTGCGGACACTCAGAATATAAATACAGAATGTATGAACCAACAAGCACATCTCTGATTCCTCCACACCGCTGAGCTCCACTGTTGCTACAACACACACACACACACACACACACACACACACACACACACACACCGTCCTGCCAACACATCCTCATAAAAAAGCACTTTGAGGAGTCAAAATGACCACAAAGGTCCTTTAGAAACAACAGAACAGCTCCGCTCACATGTGGGGGTGTTTTCAGCGCCCTCTACAGGACGGAGGGGGACAAGCAGGCAGATAACTGTGTGTTTGTGATGCAAGTTAAAGGTCCCACATTCTGCAAGATGCACTTTTTAATGTCTTTTCAACTTAAATCCGTGTCTCTGGTTTGCCTCTGACCGTCCTCTCTGTTCTCCTGCTGCTCCACCTGTCATGTCCTGTACCTGTTCGTTCAGGGGCTGAAAACAGTGTTCACAACAGTGTTATCTCAAGACTCTTCCCATAAAGAGCAGGTCAGACCAAACTGTTTAATTAGAGAGAGACCAAAGATTCAGGAATTCAACATTAAGGATTCAAGAATCCCGACATGAGCAACATCAGATATTAGATTAGGACACAGTGGAGGAAGAAGAACTCCCCTTTAACGGGAAGAAACCTGGAACAGACCCAGGATCAATGTGGGCGGCTTCTGTAGGGGTCTGTGTTGGGTGAGAGAGAGACAGACAGACAGAGAGAGACAGACAGAGAGAGACAGACAGACAGACAGAGAGAGAGACAGACAGACAGAGAGAGACAGACAGAGACAGACAGACAGACAGACAGACAGACAGACAACGCAAACAGCACCAGTGTACTAACAGTGTCTTCAGCACTAACAGAATGTGACTAACAGAGTAGCAGGATGATATTATTGAAAAACATGACGAGTGGCCGACGATCCACAGCAGTGATTCATGAACCAGAGAACCACATCAGCAGGACCAGGACCAGAACCCACAGGAACCAGAGGACCACACAGGAGGACCAGGACCAGGACCCACAGGAACCAGAGAACCACCGGTTGATAGCCACCAATAGTCCAACTTTTGTCCACTTTCACTAGAGCTCACTAGAGGTCACTAGCGGTCACTGGAGCTCACTAGAGTTCACTAGAGGTCACTAGAGCTCACTAGAGGTCACAAGAGCTCACTAGCGGTCACTAGAGGTCACTAGAGGTCACTAGAGCTCACTAGAGCTCACTAGAGGTCACTAGAGGTCACTAGAGGTCACTAGAGGTCACTAGCGGTCACTAGAGCTCACTAGAGCTCACTAGAGGTCACTAGCGGTCACTAGAGGTCACTTGAGGTCACTAGCGGTCACTAGAGCTCACTAGCGGTCACTAGAGCTCACTAGAGCTCACTAGAGGTCACTAGCGGTCACTAGAGCTCACTAGAGCTCACTAGAGGTCACTAGCGGTCACTAGAGCTCACTAGAGGTCACTAGCGGTCACTAGAGGTCACTAGAGGTCACTAGAGCTCACTAGCGGTCACTAGAGCTCACTAGCGGTCACTAGAGCTCACTAGAGCTCACTAGAGGTCACTAGCGGTCACTAGAGCTCACTAGAGCTCACTAGAGGTCACTAGCGGTCACTAGAGCTCACTAGAGGTCACTAGCGGTCACTAGAGGTCACTAGAGGTCACTAGAGCTCACTAGCGGTCACTAGAGCTCACTAGAGGTCACTAGCGGTCACTAGCGGTCACTAGAGCTCACTAGCGGTCACTAGAGGTCACTAGAGCTCACTAGAGGTCACTAGCGGTCACTAGAGCTCACTAGCGGTCACTAGAGGTCACTAGAGCTCACTAGAGGTCACTAGCGGTCACTAGAGCTCACTAGCGGTCACTAGCGGTCACTAGAGCTCACTAGCGGTCACTAGAGCTCACTAGAGCTCACTAGCGGTCACTAGAGCTCACTAGCGGTCACTAGCGGTCACTAGAGCTCACTAGCGGTCACTAGCGGTCACTAGAGCTCACTAGCGGTCACTAGAGGTCACTAGAGCTCACTAGAGCTCACTAACATCAGTCCCGACAACTTGCTGCTGTCGCTCTCAGTTAGGCAGCAGGCTGATCAGTAGACAGGTGTGTCTCCTCCTGCGGGATGAGAACGAGCTGCTGCTCCTTCAGTCCGGTCCTGAGCTCTTCAGGTCAGACAGCACGGAGCGATAAAACTGCAGAGTGAAGCCAAACCTTCTCCTTGAGGGAGGCGCTCGTCGTTATGCGCCTGGACGAGAACAAAGCAGTGAAAGTGTTGTTT
>NC_092029.1:938384-943384 GCF_042242105.1 Pempheris klunzingeri | reverse complement strand
AGACGCACTTTCACGTTTGTGCGAGTGAGTTTGAAATTATCGAAATGTAGAAATAAAGGGTCAGGGGTTATGTTTAGTATCGTAAAGAACACACAGAGTCACACAATGTTGTATTTTTGAAGTATTTGCATGGTAATGGACACTTTTAATTCTCCGTATTCACATCAGCTGACTGTCTGCGTCACCACAACCCTGAAATTTGAGGAATTTTAAGCAAAAAGTCGTAATATGACAACAATCAGTGATGTGTGTCATGATCGGATCACGTTTTAGCATTTGCTGAACTAAACTACCTGCACAGTATAACAGAGCAATAACAGACTGCTGAAATACCTTTACTTTATTCAAAATATTTGAATCTTTACTCTCAAAATATTTCGATTTTCTTGTAAAATCTGACGTGTATTCTTGAATTGTTGCAACATTTTTATAAAATCACAAATTAATCTTTGATTACGACTTTTTCTCGTGGAATTTTGACTTTATTCTCCAATAATTTGGACTTTTTCTTGTATTTTTCCAGCTTTACTCTTGAGGTATTACAACTTTTTTCATTTAATTGCAACTTTATCTTGTAATATTATGACTTTTTTTTTATTTTTACTGTGACAGTAAACATTCCTCCTCAAAATATTTCAACTTAACTCTCAAATTCCCAGAAGCCTTTGTGTCCAGCAGACGCCTGCAGACTCCTCATCATCACTGTCCTCCACAAAAAGGAAACTCTGTTTAGAAATGTCCAAAGGAACGGATGCAGTTTTTACATAACAAGAGGCTCCTGTGTTTGTAGAAAACATGTTGTTTAAGAGAATCCTTTTATTTTCCCATGAGAGCGTGCAGCAACACTTTGATGATGGTGGCAGTCTACAGCAGAATCTTCTCATTGTCTTCACCTTATGGACACGTTTACTTAATCCTCCCACATAACAAAGTGTCCCTGAACGTGGCGCACAGAGATGTAGAGCATATTTATTTACACTGAAGTATACTCGCCGTGTGTAATCTTCCTCTGTGCGTAAGGAATCCATGCAAACTAGCAGCAGATAGGCTTCGTTTGACCTGACCAACCTTAACCACGTACCTGCCGTCGTCCAGCCGCCTTAAAACCACCACACACTCATCTTCTCTCACATTTTTGGCAGGAAAAAAGAGGAGTCTCGAGTTTCTTTTGGCAGAAAAGAAGAATGTGGTGGCCTGATGACGGCCACAGAAAAAAGTTTATAGGAACACATAACTTTATTTTTATACTAACATGACAAGTGCTTCACGTAGCAGAAGTACAGTAATAAAACAGAAAAATGTTAATCAATAAATAGGAGGCAATAAAAAATCAAATAAACATCACTTCAAATTAAGATTAAAAGCCAGACTAAAGGACAGGTCTTTCATTTCCTTTTATGAATGCAGACAGAGCTGTTTGAAGTCCATAACTCCTGGTTTCTGCCTGGACTTCACAGTTATGACAGGATCCACCGGATCACGGTCATGTTAAACGTCCTGATGTTTAATTCATCTTAACGGTCTCAACACAGCGACAGTGACGTTTTCCCTCCCTGTAAAGTTACAGCTAAGCTGCAAAACAGGAATTAAAGAAGTGAATCTAATTCTGGGGGCAGAAACTGGAAGCGTCATTACAGCAGCGCCTGATAAAGGGTTATGGTGGGGTTAGGGGTAGGACTAGGGTAGGGTTATGATAGGGTTTGGGTAGGTAGGGCAGGGTTAGGAGTAGAGTAGGGTAAGGTCTGGGTTGGGTAGAATTAGGGTAGGATTAGGGTTATTGTTAGGATAGGGTTAGGTTTGGGTTAGGATCAGGGTAGGGTTAGATTAGGGCTAGGACTACGGTGGGGTTAGGACTAGGGTAGGGGTAGGACTAGGGTAGGGGTAGGACTAAGGTAGGGGTAGGACTAGGGTAGGGGTAGGGTTATTGTTAGGGTTATAGGTCTCCTCAGGTGGATAAGGACGAGGATTTGGTCGAGGAGGGGTCTCTTTATGATGAGGTCATAAACGTCAGGTGTGAAAAACGATCCCAGTCAATCTGACATGTTTCGCTTTCATTCACGGCTGTTTGTGTTACGCTGCACTCACACAGAGAAGACAATGAACAAGGCTATAACCCCCCCACCCCCACCCCCCCACGCTGCTACAGACCAGTGAAGTAGTTTATCATCGGCGCCAAGTGAAACATCCAGAGTTTTGTTCCAAAACGAAGCAGTAAAACATCTCCGATTACTCTCAACCTGCTGCGATAAGCACACACTGACATCCAGTCATTAAAAACACGCTCTGTCTCCTCTGACATGGAACAACATTTAAGATATATACTATTTAATCATCTTATTAATATATACAGCATAATGAATCCAGAGGGTGATCACAGGTTGTGCAGCAGAACTCTCTGATCTTCTTCAGCCAGCTTTTGTTGTGAACACCAGACCTTTACCATGTATAGCTTCATATATGAACCAGTGTTGGTTATTTTATTGCAGGATATTTATTTTGTTACAGATTTTTAAATTACTTAAACCCATTAAAGACGATCCTGGAGTGCCGTCTGACTGTGGTGGTTTCTAGCACACGGACTGAACGTCAGTCAACCAACCAATCAATCTTTATTTCCAGTGTTATCTCAGGACTCTCTCCATGCAGAGCAGGTCTAGACCGAACTCTCTAACTAAGAGAGAGACTCAACGATTCAGGAATTCAACATTACGGAATCAAGAATCCCCCCATGATCAGATGGTAGACATGTTTCTTCACAAACACGACTGTTACGAGACAGTTTCCAGGTGATCCAGTGGGAAACACTTGAAACCGGCGCATATCTCTAATATGAATGAATCCGCTGGCCGTCGTGATCCTCCGCCGTAGCCTCTGGCTGAGGCTCCGTACAGGCACGTCTGTAATGCTGTGGTCGCGTTCCTGAGAAACAACTTCACACATTCTACAAACGGCCGTAAATCACAGTATCAGCGAGAGGCAGCTTCTCTGTCCTCCTGCGTACGTGGAGGAGTCTGAGCCAGCGACCTGCAGGCGACCCGGGCGGACGACGGCGAGCGCTTCAGCCCAAACTCAACTATGACGACAGCTACAGCAGGATGAGCTCTGATAACCTCACCGATCCACTGGCTTTTCCTCCAGCGCCTCCAGAGGTCAACATGCTGCTGGGTCCAATAGTTCAGTTTCAGGACGCTCATCAGCCTCAGCTGTGCTCACTGAAGAAGATGGCTTAGCTTCTCTGTCCAGCAGGGGGCGACTCCACTGGCTCCTGATTGGATGGAAGTCAATGAGAAAATGATTCATCAGCTCAGTGGACGTTCTCCTGATGAGTTTCTGCTCTCAGTCTCTAGTTTACAGTCTTCTTCAGCACAGCAGGACGTTCATTTAGTCAATACCTGCTCACTCATCTCTGGCTCCAAAAAAAACAAGATGGCGACGGCCATGAAGCCAAGTTTGAGGCTTCAAAATGGCGGTCCACAAACCAACAGGTGACATCACAGTGGCTACGCCCACTAGATCCAGTTCATGGCTGTGATTTGTGTGTACTGCTAATTCACTGTTAGCATGCTAACACACTGAGCTGAGCTGGTGGACATCATACCTGCTAAACATCAGCATGTTAGCGTTGTCACTGTATAGCATTTAGCTTCTGTCCAGAGGCGGGACAGGAAGGACTGAACATCTTAGACGAGACACAGGACTTCAAGATTTACGGCTGTTGTTGCTGCATCAAGTCTGCCTGAGAAAAGAGTTCGTCTGTTTTCAACGAAGTAATCAGAAGATCGATCAATAGTGAAGGGGTCATTAGCTGCAGCCCTGTTAAGGCATTTACAGCTCATCCAGGACCTGGTTTCAGCTCTTTTATTGTATTTCTTGTTTCGGACTGTGACTCTAAGCAGATTATTAAGTGGTCCAACGAAACGATTTGTCTGTTGAAGCATAACAAGTCAAAACTGTTGTCCACACAGCAGCTCACATGTCGTCATCCACCCACGTGTCTGCTGACAGACACAACACGTCTCAGACTGGGTCACCTCGAGTCTGGTCGGTGATCTCAAACATCCACATGGAGACAGAACTTCTTTTCTTCAAACAACAACAAGCAAACAGACCCAGTGAGCCGAGCTGGTGTTTGTTGTCCACATGTTACGAAGCTCAGACTTCAAGAGCGGCCTGGTGCGACGTTCAAATGTAACCACATGTGCTTCTGCCACATTTAAATGTCCTCCAGCTTCATGAAAACCGACGAGTTAGTCATCAGACAAAGAGGTCTGGTGTTGGTTCCAGAAAACAGCATCTTCTGGATCAATGTGGCAGCTTGGTGGACTGACTGTCCAAGCAGGAAATACAGAGGGTGGATGTATGTACGGACGAGGGAGGGGTGGATGAGGACAGACAGCATGACGGACTAAACCAGCAGACTAACTCAGGTCACTCAGACCATAGGCTGAGGCAGGGACAGACTACTTCCTGGTGCCCCCCACACCTTTAAACGCTGCATACCAGCAGGCTTTCATGTTTCCTCCTCCTCCTCCTCGCTGTCTGTTCTGCAGAGAAGAATTCCTCATTGTGACTTTCCTGATTGAAAATGTCCAAGAGGCACTTCTCCCCCCCACTGGATCATGATTATCTGGTCCCACCTGTGCAGCAGTGCGGTATGGACCGAGCCTCTCGGGTGAGCTGAATAATTTGTCTCCTGTGGACAGTTGGTCTCCATCTTTAACGTCCTGTCCCACCAGCCTGATGCTCACCGGCCCGGCCCGGCCCGGCCCGGCCCGGCCCAGCCTGGGGGCTTTTCATGTAAAGAATCAATGCAAGAAGCCTTGAATGAAACATGTTTAAACCCAGAAGAGCCCACGGTGTGTCACACAGCTTTTAAACACTCTGGAAATGTCCCTTTACAGCTTTTATCCCTCAGTGACACGAGCAGCTGATCTTAAAGGAGAAAAGAGTTCTTCTGGATCAATACGTGATGTTTTTCCTTCTTCTTCCTTGTTCTGTTG
>NC_092029.1:890884-933384 GCF_042242105.1 Pempheris klunzingeri | reverse complement strand
AGTGATCAATAGCAGAAACACCTCAGCGATCAGCGACATGTGGGAGACCAGAGATCCTCCGAGGTCCCTTTGTTCAGGAGGACCGACAATAGAAAGTTATTCAGACGCTCCGTCGGCCGGGCTCTCCATCTGTCCGCTGACAGTTCAACAGCATGTAGATGAGCACTGGGCGCTAATGAGAGGAAGAAGAAGAGAAGAAGAGTCTCAGTTAGAGAAAGGAAGGAAAGACCTTGTTGGTAAAATGATCACTCACACCTTTATTCTGTTCTTCACACATGCAAGTGAGGAAAACGTTTTAAAGAATAAATCAGAAACGTTTCTGTTTGTAAAGTGTCTCAGGACTAAAGCGTGAACACAGTCTTCATGTTTTCAGACGTGTATAATCACCAGGAATGGTTGTTTTTCAGGAGCCCCCACTGTCCACAGATCAGTCCGCCATGTTTCTACAGAGCAGACAAACCTGCATGTTTCCACTGAAGGAGCAGTTTGACTTTGACAGGTGACGTTTACTGGCTGAAGGTTGTAAAAGTGTTTCACCTGTAAGGTGAAGTAACGGTGACATGAGATATTCCTGAAACTGTTCGGTGTCCTCGTTGGTCCTTCTGACGCGTTCACTGCATCTGTTGTTGGCATCGGCGTTCTCGATTTTAGAGGCTCGCTGTTGAGGTTTCGTATTTTGCTGTTAAATAGCACGATGCTAACAGTGTGTGAGGGTCTCAGACCATTTACTGATGCACCAAAACATGTTTAAATAATTGCGTTTATATCATAAATGTGCAGCAACTAGTCGACTGGTGGCTTGAAGTAAGGACCTGATGACTCGCTCCATTAAACACACAGCAGACTGAGTGTGTCTGAGCTTCAACAGATGATGGATGGAGGACAAACCTCTGTTTGGACCAACGGCATCTCGTCTCGTGTTTCTCATCGTCTTCGGTGTGTCCTCCGCTGTGCGCTGAAGTCGATTTCTAATAAGCTAAAGAGGCCACAGCTCCGTCACCTGCTGCTCTCACGTCAACTGCTGGAAGTTTTTACTTTTGAGGAAAACGGCAGCTTGTTTCTCTGAATGCAGTGAAACACCTGACAGGACCCACACACACACACACACACAGTGGAGGTGAAACCAACGCTTGGTTTTTCCTCCCGTCACAGCGGGCAGGAAGCCCAGCGTGCCCGACCGCTGCAGCAGCAGCAGAAGAAGAAGAAGAAGAAGGGCTTCTGTGTTCAGCTGGAATGTGCAGTGGATTTTCTACCTAATTAACCTCCACGCCGTCGTCTGCGGCGTGTGAGACCTCCACCTTCTGCACGATGGAGGACGGCGATAAGCTCGGCCGCCCTGTTCGGTCTTAAAGCCGTCTGATCCAACAATGAAGAGGCTGTGTTTGTGTTGGAGGCACGAGGGCGAGCTGATGGGATCTGAGTCAGCGGAGCACAACTCAATTACAGCTCACAGCGAAGCAGCCTCTGGCTAATTAGATCCCATTTTCACCATGAGAGTTGTATTATCAGCCCGGTGTGACCAGAACGTTAAACTGGACCTTTAAAATTCACTTTACACTCAGATTCTAGATCGACGACGGCATATGAGAAGGTCAAAGGTCAGAGGAAAGAGCCAAGAGGAGGATTTTATCGGGATAAAGAACATTAACACTCACTTTACAGCCACCATGAGAGTGTGGCTGTTTTATAGAAACAACCTGGAAGAGACGGAGGAAGTGATTAAATCCACACATCAAGGTGCCGTCAGTGTGTCCTTTGGAGTCTTGATTTTGCCGACATCTGCGGTTAAACTTCTCACCTGTCTGCGGTGACGTACAGGTGTACTCCACGACCCTGTGACATCACTGTTGTGGTTACAGCCGTAACGCCATCAGCCACAGGTGAAACAGCCCCACTGCCCTTTTTAAAGAGTCTTCCAGCACGATGACGTCATTTATGTTTCCAGGTGGAGCGGGAGTCCCACCGAAGACGCCTGAGTCCACCCCTTCACCGCTGCCACATGATTCATGCCGTATTTATGTTGTTCTATTTACTGCGACAGGGTTCTCCAACGAGGAACTGAAGCCACTGAACCGCTCACCTCAAAGCAGCCAGACTCCATTGGTAAATTTAGTAATTTTACCTTGCAGAACAAGGGAGTTGCTTCTCCAGATGCTGTGACTTCAGTGTTTTTAGACACACTAGTTCGGAACTGATCAAACCCTTTAAAAACATCAGCCACAAAATAGCACAAACAAACGAACCAATCGAGGCAGCAGGAGACCAGCAAACCGCCGTGCTCTGTTAGGTAGAATTATTGTTTTTGTCAATGGAGTCTGGTGGCTTGGATGAAAACTCAGGTGATATACCGACTATAAGGACCTCAGACAGCCACCCTCCAGATAATACGGACTGTCCCTTTAAGGTGTCGGTCCTTTCTGACTGCATGACCGTCCATCTCTGTCGGACTCAGCGGCCTCGGCTCAGACTCAGGTGCAGGTGTATTAAAGCCTCTTTGAGCGCCACAATCCTCAACATCAACACAGGAAGTGGACGGGGCTGCCGACCAGCACGCCTTAACCCAAGTTTAACAAGGCCAACACTGTTCTTGGCAAAACCCCACTGCTGCTTTGTGGTTTGGACAGAGCTGCTGTGGACTCAGCTGAGCTCCGGGACTCGCTGCTAAAACGTTAAAGACTCCAAACACCTCAGATTTCAGTCGGTTCAGGAGAAAATGTGGTTCAAAATGTCTTTTTTTTTTTTTTTTTTTGTTGGCAGCACAAAGACGATGCAATTTTGATTCTGTCGTTCAGCCATTTTCTCCAAACAAGCAGAGGAAGCATCTGAGTAATAGAGCAATCTGCCCCTGCACCAACAGACATTACAGGCCTCGAACACACACACACACTCATTCATCCTGCTTTGATTACTCAGAGGATGAAGGAAACTGTAAGCGTACAGCTCATGATAATGAGGTTTATTTGGTGCCTGCAGCTGTAATTTCAGGAGTCGTCTGTCCGGGACCGAGAGGCTTTGGTTAGCATGCTGGAGGGGTGAGGGGGCATTTTGCAGACGGTGGTGGAAAAAGCTGAACGTGACCATGAAATGTTCTGGGAACCTCGAGTCGGCAGCCATTATGGTGCATTATGGTGATCGTCTGACGTGAAAGAAGCAGCATCACCTGGCGTTCGGAGCGTCTCTTCTTCCTTCAGCTGCTCTGCTGTAAACGGAGCCCCATCTGAACAAGAGGACATGATGCTTATAGTTACACTTGGTGGTTAATAAACAGCGTGGTCCTCCTACAGGGGGACCGATACTGAGTGTGTGTGTGTGTGTGTGTGTCGGCTCGGTACATCACGCCTGTGGCTGTGTTACGTCACCCTGCTGCTGTTCTCAGAGCCAACCAGGATCAGTGTTTCCCCCAACAGCTGCTTCCAATTACTCACATAATACTTTCTCTCTCTCTCTCTCTTTTTTTTTTTTTCCCACATCGTAATAAACCCCCTCGCCCGCCCGCCCTCCCTGTCCAGAGTCATACAAGTGACTTTGCGAGGCATGTCGCTGTTCATGTGTGCGCAAAAAATGAAAAGACGCATTCAGCTTTGCCCGAACAGAAGATCAGTGTTCAGCGGAGGATTGTGGCTTCATCCAAAACCACTAAAGGCCACAGAGAGATCCTTTTTACTGTCATGTTTCCACTAGCGTCTGTCTTTGTCTGTCACAGATTCCTTAAATAGATCTCCAACAGACACTCTCTCTCCCCTACAGGATCAAAAGGTCACTTTTCATTTCACTGTGGCTCCCAGCGAAGCTCTCTCTGCCGTAAATGTATTTCTGATTCTTCATAATGAGGCTTACGTGGAGCCTGTGAGCCCCTCCTCAGACTCTTCCCCTTCTAAAGTGGATTTGTTCAGATTGGAAAACATCCAGTTATCCTCTTTCCCATATCCTGGGCACATCTTTCCATCCCTCCGCCTGTGCTTCCATCCATCCCTCCAGCTTTGACTCCTCGGGGAGAAAATCACTCCTGATATGTTGAGGTTTTTATTTCCACTGCAGCAGTGCAGCGTGTTGTCGCCCCGCTGGCTCTGTTCGGGGAGTTTTTCCGTCGTTGCTCAGTGGGTTTTGGTTTGGTAACGGTACACTTGAAGCCGCCTGGTGAAGCTCCCAGACGTTTCTGGCTCCAGGTCACCAAACAGCTCTTCAGTGGAAAAATGAGAAGATGCTGATGCTGGGGTGCAGATCCAGAGCTAGAGTGTGTTTTTATTGTACCGAAGGTGTGAGTTTCCACAGTAAATATCAGAACGGCACATGTTTTAAGAACAGTGACGGCAGCGTCTTTCTGTGAGGAAGAGCCGCACTGTTTCAGACTGATTCTTCACAATAAAAGCCTTCTTGTATGGCAGGAAGCTGTGCGGTGCCGGAGGGCTTTTCTGGAACGATCTGACTCTGGAATGGATCAAAGGTTTTTACAGTGAAGCAGATGATGAGACTAATTGTAGACATTTGCATGGCCTTTACTTTGAGGTAGCGTCAGGGCTTGTGAAGGAGCTGGAGGTCTTTTATTGTGAAGAGGGGGATCAGTTAGTGGCTCTTTTAGTGGACCTACTGTGATCAGGTGCAGTTGTCCCAAAGGATCACGTTGCAGCCATTGCAGCCCGTTTGGTGTCTGCTGGCTGAGGTGATCTACTGGACCAGTTCCAACACTTTTACTACCTACCAGTCACTCAGACACCAGGATGAGGACACAGAGGACCAGATTAGTCCGAGAGAAGTCTGCCGAATGAAACTTTGCTTTAATTCTGATGCAATATGTCCCCCCCCCCCCCCATGTCTCCATCTGACCTGCTGTCATGAGAACAATGTTTTCCTTGTGGTCCTGCGATATAATCCTGTGATTAAAAAAAAAAAGCTTCAGATCAGCTGTAAACAAGCTCTTAATGTTCACCTGAGAGGACAACAAGAGAAAGGAGCGCTTTGTCCCAGCTGGGTTTGGTCCCTGAAGGTCGCAGCCTGCCGCCGCTGAGCCTCAGAGGAATGTGAAAGCTTTCACAGTGGACTCACTGAGGTGAACAAAGTATTTCAAAGACAAACTGTGCAGCAGTTGTTGTTTGTGGGCCGAGCGGCCGCGCAGAGTCGTGGAAATGATCCTGATGGGACAGAGCAGCCGGGCCGAGGCTGACAAAACACCTCCGATACCGGCGGAGACCAAAGAGAGGCCGACAGGAATGCTGCTGAGTCGACGGTTTGTCCAGAGGTTGGCGGGATCGGCGCTGATGTTTGCAGATGATGGCGGCTCGTTACCACACAGGTGTTTCGACCAAAGACAGAACTCCAGACTCGTGTTCCCCTGATGAAGGATCACAGACTCCTGGTCCCCTGATGAAGGATCACAGACTCCTGGTCCCCTGATGAAGGATCACAGACTCGTGTTCCCCTGATGAAGGATCCCAGACTCCTGGTCCCCTGATGAAGGATCCCAGACTCCTGGTCCTCTGATGAAGTATCACAGACTCCTGATCCTCTGATGAAGGATCACAGATTCCTGGTCCTCTGATGAAGGATCACAGACTCCTGGTCCTCTGATGAAGGATCAGACCCTCCACCTGCTGCTGGGACCACATCCTGGTACCAAACACACTCACAGCAGCTTTAGCGCCGCCGGCTAGCTGGACACCACGAGACCACGACAGGTCTGAGTGAGTCGACTGTCTGATGGCGGATTCTTCAACAGTTTCACCACAAACTGAGACTTTACTCACTTTAAAATCATCTTTAAACTGACAAGCTTCATGTGAGAGACTCAGGGAACGATTCAAACAGGATCTAAACTCTCGCTGTTGACCAGCGGACAGATTTCTTTCCAAAATAAGGTCATGTGGTCGTCTATGGTCGGAGTTCACGTCTCTCTTAGCAGTTTCAATTGTACAATGATTAAAATATCCAAAGTATAATTACTACTTTACAAACCAGACCAGCAGACTTTTAATTACTGGATGTTCAGATCAGGACTGTACTGAACTTCCCTCCCTGGTTGTAAACAGGATGACGTCAGCACACACACACACACACACACACACACACACACTTCCTCTGAGCTATGTTTGAAGCGAACACCTCTGATGGGTCAAACATCCCGTCACACACTTCCTGTCCTGTTGTCACCGAACAGACGCTTCAGCAGGAAACAAAAAAAAAAGTTTCCTAATGTGACTCTTCATCTACAACGTCCATTTTCCAGAGCATCCTCCAGTTTGTGGATCGATTTCCTTCCTTTCACGCAAACTCTGGTTTCATCTCTATGAAAATGAACTTGCAGAAACATTGGAGCACGTGTTGTTTTGCTTCAGCACATACCGACCATCTGAAATGGTGAACCGCCCTGTCGTGTTACATAAGAGCTGCTCCGAACACCAGCAGGGCCAGAGCCACCAGAAACCACAGGAGGCTCAGGACAGCTTCTCTCTCTGCTTGTTACACAACTGAGGCTGGAAAACAATGACGACTGGAGTCAGAAACGAGGACGGGGCCACGCCAGGAGGAATCGGAGAGAGGAGGAGGAGGAATTAACTGAGCAACGCGGGAAATATGACAAACATCCCAACTGAAAGGCTCTTCCATTACATGCTCAGTAAAACAAACGTGTTAAATGCTGAAAACGTCCCATCAGTACACTGCTCTGTGCATTAACACTGCTAAAGGGACTCAGATACACAAATATTGTGTTGGATCCAAACTGACACCAAAGTCACACAACAACACACTGACTGATGGAGGCAGCAGCTCTAAAATCCCTGTTTTAGTGAATGTAGCCTGGTGTGTGTGCTGTTTGTGGTTAAACCAAAAGGATCTTCCAGGTCTCTCTCTGTAGGGATCCTTTCCATGATGCTGTCACACACTTAGAATAACACTCTGAGCCTGTCAGTGGATCAAACAAGCTCTTTTAGTGGACCTACTGTGATCAGGTGCAGTTGTCCCAAAGGATCACGTTGCAGCCATTGCAGCCCGTTTGGTGGCTGCTGGCTGAGGTGATCTACTGGACCAGTTCCAACACTTTTACTACGACACAGAGGGACCAGGGGGAGAAATACTAAAACTAACAAAACTAAAGGTCATATCCTATCAGATTGGGTGTGACCTGCACTAAAAGTCACAAAAGAATGACAATAACATCAAGAAGAAATGGATCAGAAAAGAGCACAAAAGTCACAGAGCTTCACACTGTGTCTGACGGTGACCCATCATGCACCTGCATGGTGTGGCTGGTGTGGTTACATGTTGGTGTGAGTTTGTAACGTCAGGATTCATCATTTCAGACCGTTTTCACCATAAACTCTGCAAACTGAAACACAGATTAGGAGCCAGTGAAATCACAAATGTGTTGGGCCTGTTTGAGCTCCTTCAGCCTCTGTTTCCTCTGCGGCTGGACTCGAGCTTTGGGTTAACCGCTGAATCGTGTGTGTGTGTTGGGGCGGGGGCGGGGCGGGGGGGGGCTAAATGCAATAGCATCTGGAGGCTGCATGAAAGGACCAATGTCGGACACTCGTCACTGCTTTGTCCAGCCTCTCTTTCTCCCTCTCTGAAGGACAAAGGGGGAGGAGGACGAGTGTGAACAACACACACACACACACACACACTCTCACACACTCACACACACACACACACACTCACACACTCTCAATGAGCAGCTTACAGTCGTCTGGTTGGATTCTCGCTTTCACTTGAGTTCACTGCCGCTTGTTGCAGTGACAAATGTTATTATGGTGCAGATCATTTAGATCATTTAGTCTAGTACCCCCCCCCCCTCAAACTGAGGAACTGGGCCCCCAGTATCTCTGAGGGGCCCCAGGGAGGCTGCACAATATGGCTTTAAGTCCCTGCCTTTATGTCCTTCCCTCTGGGGGGCTACGCTGAACACTGATCCTCGAGTAAACTTTTAAGTTTCTTTAAGTCTTTTTGTCAGGACGGAGAAAATGTGCATCTGTGTACGTAGTCAGCAGTAATGACTGTAAAACCTTCAAGTACAAGTTAAAACTGTCCCTCTTTATGTTTAAGTACATCAGTTTATTTTCTTCTTGAAGTCTCCAAACTCTCAAATTCTTTCTGCTTCTGAACAAAAGAACAACAAAGTTTTGTCTTCAGTGTCTCTTTGCAGGTGAATCAGTCCGGACCTTCACGTAAAGCAGCTATGATCGGTGTTTTTATAACATCAGTGTATGATGGAGCTGTTCTGGGTCATTCTCACCGCTCACATGGCTTCATCTTCAGATAAAACACCGTAACAAGCTTTCTAATATAGCTGGTGATCCTAGAGGAGCATTCAGCAGCTAAAGAGGCAGATATTTCCCTCAGCAGGTGGTGGAGACCAAAACCAGAGCTAAAAGGGAGAGAATAGTGGACTTATATTCATCAGGTGACAGAAACACGACTCCTGATGCAGAAATAAGCAGCTGTTAGATCAACACGTCAACTTAAACTGTGTTGTTGTTTCTGCCGACGACGAGTGGACAGAAACGTCGGTTATTACGTGTTAAATGTCACCTTGACATAAAAAGCACCAATTATTTAGACCATTTCTGCGTCATACTGAGTAGAAGAAGAGAAGAGGAGCTTTGTGCACAGCCGGGCTACAAACCTGAAGACGCCTCAACGTGAAACATGTTATCTCGGTAGCTAAAAGCTTGCTGGCTAACAGGATGTGACGTGTTGATCAGGCGGGCTTGCCGTTGTTGGATGTTTTTCTCTTTTGATGGAGCTAGCATGAGGCTAATTGTTTCCCTCTGCTTTTAGTGTTTGTGCTAAGCTAGGCTAAGCGTGTCCTCTGCACGGACAACTGTGGCTCCTACTGACATTCATGGGCTCAGTTACTTTGGCCTGTACGAATAAAGTGTCCCACAAATTTAAATACTGTCCATGACTTTCATAACCAGAAACACTCGACATGTGGCCGACAGAGGGAAGAAGAGGCCGACAGACTGTGGACCGACTCTGATCTATTGACAGTTCACTTAAGACCTGCAGATAACCTTCTGCTGCTTAAACCAAACTACATTTGACCAGCGATCAAACCTGGTTAGGCTCCGTTTAGCCCAGCAGCACCGCCTGAGTCCGTCAGCCTCCACCACCCCAAACAAGACTTCATTCAATTAACCGTCGATTAGAGCGGAGACTCCATCCATCACAGCCACTGAACGGCCTGAATGGGGGCGGGGGGGGACACGATGAGGGATGAAGTGCGCTGCAGGAACGTTCAGACAAAGCAAAAGCTCCAGAAAAGGGTTGTTTCTGTGTGGAGACGAGAGGAAGACAAAAAGTTAGACAAACGGATCACAGCGACGTGAATGTGGAACATCACAAACAGGACCGCGTCCTTCACAAAGACGACTCAGAGAAGCCGTTTCCAGATCTTCAGAAACATCTTTGTCTTACTGGCAAGTTTGGAGTGGAGATCTTCCATATTCCCAGTTCTCTTAGTGAAATGTGGCTCTGGAGGGATTTCCACTGTTGTAAAATTAGGCGTGAGAGGGCCTGAGCCACGTGAGCGTTCACAGGTAACCCCAATATGGCCAGAAAGGGATCTGGTGTTATCGTTGCACCATAAACCTTTTGATTAAAAAGTCAAATGTAAGAGACCAGACTGTCCCCGCCTTCCTCTAAACTTCCAGTTTGGTCTATGACATGTTTTGGCTTGAAAATGACTCAAATAGTTGCTAACATCCCACCAGCTCCTGTGGGATCTACTCCGTTCACAGGCGTGCTGCTGGTCAACGGTGCAAAACCACATATCGGATATTAAATCGGCTGATTTCAGACTGGAGTCTGGTTGCTGTGAGTGCTGCTGTGGCCGTGAAGCGTCTTCTTCTGAACGTTTGAGGCTCTCCAGAGGAGGAAGCAGCTGCAGCGGCCACACCAAACCCAACACTCGGCCCCACCTGAGTCCGGGGGCCCGCCCGTCTGCCTGCGCTGCCAGGACAAGGACCCCAGTCAGCTGGGACAGGAAACAGACCCCCGCTCGGCCTCGCCGCCCCCCGTGCCCAAGCGCACTTCCTCTGATGGAGAGAAAGTGGCCGCTGGCTCCAGCCCCCCCCCCCACCTCCTTATCGGTGGTGCTGCTGCTTTGTGCGTTCCCATGGGGAGGTGCAGCGCTCATTTTGCTCCTTTGGCGTCTCCCTGAGAAAACACAACACGACCCCTCCCCCACTTCAGCTGCACAATTAATCCCACAGAAAAAGTACAACGGGGGGAAATCACTTGGCCTGAGCCCCAACTGTTGATGGATGAGCACCAACATCAGGCACATTTTGTTGGTGATCATTATTATTTATTTTAATGAAAAAAGGCCAAACTCTTCTGTTTTCTGTCACAATAAACCGAATCACTTTTGGATTTTGGGGCAAAACCTCTGAAGATGCCACGTTGAACTGGTGAACTGGTGTGTGTGAAAGTTAGAATTAAAATAAATCCCCCAAAAAACCTGATCATATTTGTAGAAAATAAGATTTTAGTTAGATATAGTGTAAGTGTGGGGAGAGGTGTGGTAGTAAACACAGGTGGTGTGAATGTGAAAGCAGGCAGCAGTCTGAAGGTTTGTGTTTCAGTTTCCTGCCATTTAACGGCCGATCTGGACTTCCTGTTTCCTGCGTCCTCTCGGCCTGGAGACAAAAGCGTCTTCACAGTGAGAGAAGAAGAAAAAAACAGCCACAAATGAGCCGAACCGGTTTCAGAAAACAATATTTAAATGCAGCCAAATGATCTGGAGATGAGTCCGGTCCTTAGACAGTCTTCAAATGTCTTGATTTCTTTTTGGGAAAGTCTTAAACATTTATTTTTTGATGCTGTAAGCTTCAACTAAAGTTCACTCTGAGTGCAAAAAACATTGAAACGTTGGTGAAATGAGGTCAGATTCAAATATATCGTTGCTGCTGCTGTATTTGCTCGTTTTTCTTGTTCATGTTTGTAGATTTTGCCCCCTGATGGCCACCTGGAGCTGTTTACGTCTCTGTAGGTTACCTTCCTCCATGTTGAGGTTCCCGTCGGCCTGAACCGGTGATTTGTGTCTCATGACATCACAATCAGAATAAATATAAATATGAACGCTGAATATGAATATTTGGGCAAAAGATGAGCTGTAAAATGTGACGATCATTAGTGTGAAACACACGAGGAAGATGACTGGATTCACGTCTGCAGGTTATTTTAAACAGGATAACGTTTCACACTCTTTTAGGACAAATGTTCGTTACCATTTTGAACTGACGACTATGTCTTTGCGTTTGATGCAAAATTGGCCTCAAATTAAATGAAACTATGATATTAAAGCCTCAAAAAGACTTAAATTTAACTTGCTGATACATGCAGACCCTGTAACAGGTCCGTTTTTGCCTCGTTTTCAGTCGCAGTTGAATATTTTGCGTCGTGGATTTTGTTAGCGACCCAAAGAGGGAACGATGATTTAATGAGTCTTTATTCTGATTCTGTGATAGTTATAGTTAAGTGTAACGCTGCACTTTGTGTTGTATAACTGTGCGTCCAGTCTGCGGTAATATAGGTGGGTGTTTGTCGTTGCCCCCCCCCCCGGTGGAGGTAAAGCGTCCGGACCTTCAGATCCACTTTGGGAACAGGTGGCATTCCTCCATTCACTCTGAGAGGATCTGGTCTGCACATTAATCACATTCTTTTCAGCTCCAATCTGATGAATTCCTTCAATATGTCGGCCTCACGCCTGCCTGGGGGGGGGCAGGGGGGTGAGGAGGGGTGAGGAGGGCCTTTTGTCCCTGAAGAATGGGAGGGGGTCACCCGTGGCGGGGCGTCCCGCGAGCCGGCAGATGGCCGATAGGACGAGCAAACAAAAGTGGACGGTGGACTTTCTCCATTCAGAGCTGGTCGTCTGAGTCCTTGCCTGGGGGGGGCAGGGGGGGGTCAGTTCAACCTTTAGTGATGCTGTGAGTCTGTGGTCACAACCTCAGGACCTAAAAACAGGGGGGGGTACAGCATATCTACTTTGTAGGGGAGAGTAGGGCTTCATAATTTAGTTAAATGAAAGTGAACGCATCATATTTAATCAGTC
Organism: Pempheris klunzingeri; assembly: GCF_042242105.1. NCBI lineage: Eukaryota > Metazoa > Chordata > Actinopteri > Acropomatiformes > Pempheridae > Pempheris > Pempheris klunzingeri. The sequence goes on along the minus strand of NC_092029.1, from coordinate 921,338 downwards.
TGCTAAAATTAGTTATTATTATTATTTATTATTATTATTATTAATGATGATGATGATAATTATTATTATTAATTATTATTACTATTATGACCAGTTACTCACTGAAAGATGACCTACTAAAGCTGGATAAAGCTGCTGAAAGGTCTCTGTCTCAGTGCGGGGGGGTCTGGTTCTGGTTTGGGGATCCCTCTGCACTGCTGAGTGCTGGGGGGGGAAACTGAAACTTAAGTATCGATCTCACGACGCAAGTATCGATCAATATATGATACCAATGTTGGCATCGATCGTCACGAGGACTCTGAGCTGACACCTGTTGGATCTGCTGGACATCCGGACTCTCGGACGTGTGGAAACCACTTCGTGTGTCTCCGCCGCTCCTCGTCTCCAGTCGGGTCGCTCCAGCTGTCGCGGGTCCCCTCCTCGTTACCAAGGGAGAGGTCAAAGGTCGCTGAGGCGTTCGGGGTCAGCGGTGCATTGTGTTGTCTCCCTCCTCTCTCCCTCCTCTCTCTCCCCCCTCCTCCTCCTTCCTCCTCGGCTCTGGCCCATGAGTGCAGGATGGGCGTCGCCTGCCTGAGCTCCCTGTTAAGAACACTGACCCTCGGGTCCTCTGTGACCTTTGACCCCCGGCTGGTTTGTGCTGGTGAGAGATGATGAGGGAAGAAACTTTTTATCTCAGAGAGAAAATGAGAACAAAGCAGGCAGGAAGAAGGACGTCAGGTCGGGGAAGGTCTGCTGACAGAGCAGGAAAAGTCCTGGAGAAGTCCTGGAATTACTGGGGATCCACAGGGCTCGGTGTCTTTGAACGCAGCGCTGATGCTGAGCGCCGAGGACTCACCTGTGTGATGCTCAGGTCTGTTTACTGACGCCCCCTGTCAACAGGTGACACAGGTAAAGTCCAGACTCCGCCCACAGTCGGACACTTGGAGACTTTGGAGTCTCTTAGGTTTTAAGTCTCGAGTCTTGTGTCTGTGTTGAGTCAGACGTTTTTTTATTAGCCTAATGTTTGAGCTAACTGGGGCTAATGTTTGAGCTAACTGGGCTTAATGTTTATGCTAACTGGGCTTAATGTTTATGCTAACTGGGCTTAATGTTTATGCTAACTGGGCTTAATGTTTGAGCTAACTGGGCTTAATGTTTATGCTAACTGGGCTTAATGTTTGAGCTAACTGGGCTTAATGTTTATGCTAACTGGGCTTAATGTTTATGCTAACTGGGCTTAATGTTTGAGCTAACTGGGCTTAATGTTTATGCTAACTGGGCTTAATGTTTATGCTAACTGGGGCTTAATGTTTGAGCTAACTGGGGCTAATGTTGGTGCTAACTGGGCCTAATGTTTGAGCTAACTGGGGCTAATGTTTGAGCTAACTGGGGCTAATGTTTGAGCTAACTGGGCCTAATGTTTGAGCTAACTGGGCCTAATGTTTGAGCTAACTGGGCCTAATGTTTGAGCTAATTGGGGCTAATGTTTGGGCTAACTGGGCCTAATGTTTGAGCTAATTGGAGCTAATGTTTATGCTAACTGGGGCTAATGTTGGTGCTAACTGGGGCTAATGCTTGTGCTAACGTGTCCAACCTAAAGCTCTGTATCAGACTCAGTAACAGTCACATGTCCAGCGTCCTCACTGACCGTCCGTCTCTCTGTGACGTGTCCAGAAGGATCCATTTTTGATTCTCAGGACAGCCAATCGGCCAATCGGAGCTCAGATGGGAAAATCTAAGCTCTCTGCCAGGCCACTTCTTCAGTAGAATATTTTCCATTCGCACTACTGCTAATTCGTCTGACTCGTGACTTTCATGTTGCTGCGACGGTTTCCTGTCTTAACACGTTTCTTTGTATCTTTGCATTTAATTCTCCTGCTGGAAAAACTCTCTGCATTCGTTGGGACAAAAACAACCACTTGATTATTTGACAAAAATTAAACATTCACTGGTCTTAGCTTCCATCTTCTCTTTGAATTTTCTCCTCTGACATTTATTTGTTTGATAGGTGACGTTGTAGTCCTGCTGTCTCTACAGGAAAACCTGGAGTTTCCCAAAATAGCTGCTGCTGGATGACCTCAGCCTGCTTTCAGGAAAAAAAAGAGCATAAAAGAAACAGAAGGAGAGAAAAATGAGGAGAAAATTGCTCTGAATTCCAGAAACCCAAAATAAACAGAGGACAGAGTGAGGTCTGGTTTAAGGAGCAGAGACGTCATGGAAGAGGTCTACACAGGGTGGGGGGGTTTGTATAAAAGCAAAGTCTGTGTGCTGAAGCTCATGAAGCCCCTCCCTCCCTCTGTTCTCCCCCAACAGATGAGCCGGTGTGAGGAAAGGGGGCGAGCGACATAGACAAACACACAGAGAGAGAGACAGAGAGAGAGAGAGAGCAGCTGGAGGCGAGAGAGAGAGCTTCAGTAGTGGAGAGGGAGAGGGAGGGAGGAAGAGGAGGCAGCAGGACGGAGCATGAAGGAGCTGCTGAGCTTCTGTTTCTGAAGACGACAACAACAAAACGGTAAAACTTCTACAACTTCCACTGATTATTAACTTTTCACGCTCCTCGCTCTGCCTGCTGCTGTGAATCAGTTTCTTTTGGGTTCGTTGTCTCCTTCCTTCTGGTTGGTTTTGGTTTTGGCTTGAAAAAGTGCTGATGCAGAGGAGAAAAACACTAAATATGGTGCATGAGGTGTGGATTCATTGATTACCTGCAAGCTGCAGCAGAGAAATGAAAACTTTAAGCTTTAGCAGCAGAAACAGAAGGAGAGGCTGTGGTACCGAAGGTGGTGGTGATACTGTAGCAGCAGTAGTATGCATAGAAGTAGTAGTAGTGGTGGTAGTATTAGTAGTAGTGGTGGTAATATTAGTAGTAGTGGTGGTAGTATTAGTAGTAGTGGTGGTAATATTAGTAGTAGTGGTGGTAGTATTAGTAGTAGTGGTGGTAATATTAGTAGTAGTGGTGGTAGTATTAGTAGTAGTATTAGTAGTAGTGGTGGTGGTAGTATTAGTATTAGTGGTAGTGGTGGTAGTAGTGGTGGTGGTAGTATTAGTAATAGTATTAGTAGTAGTGGTGGTGGTAGTATTAGTATTAGTGGTAGTGGTGGTAGTAGTGGTAGTATTAGTAGTAGTGGTAGTAGTAGTAGTAGTAGTAGTGGTGGTATTAGTGGTAGTATTAGTAGTGGTAGTATTAGTAGTAGTGGTGGTAGTAGTGGTAGTATTAGTAGTAGTGGTGGTAGTAGTGGTGGTAGTGGTGGTGGTGGTGGTGGTAGTATTAGTAGTAGTGGTGGTAGTAGTGGTAGTATTAGTAGTAGTGGTAGTAGTAGTAGTGGTGGTAGTAGTGGTAGTATTAGTAGTAGTAGTGGTGGTAGTATTATTAGTAGTGGTGGTATTAGTAGTGGTAGTATTAGTAGTGGTGGTGGTGGTAGTGGTAGTAGTAGTAGTAGTGTTGGTAGTAGTGGTAGTATTAGCAGTAGTAGTGGTGGTAGTAGTGGTAGTATTAGTAGTGGTGGTAGTATTAGTAGTGGTGGTAGTATTAGTAGTGGTGGTAGTAGTCAGTATTCAAATCACTGAATAAAACTCCTCTTCAGAACTGCTTTAATGTGTAATCAGTTGTTCTATGTCTTAATCTTATCTTTGAGTTTCAAGAAAAGCTCTCTATGAATAAAATATATTATTATTGGTAGCAGCGGTGGTGGTAGTAGTATTAGCAGTAGTATTAGCAGTAGTAGTATTAGCAGTAGTATTAGCAGTAGTAGTATTAGCAGTAGTATTAGCAGTAGTAGTATTAGCAACAGTAGTAGCAACAGTAGTAGTAGTGGCTGTAAGTGCTTCACAGTTACAAATGAGTAAAAAAGTGAAACCAAAGCAAAAACAAATGATCGGATCAGACGCTTCAATGTTGATGGTATCAGCAGGAGTTGATATTAATAGTAGTTTTTGTTGTAGAGTTTTGTTTCAGTCCCGGAAAAGTTATGTTTTGTTTTTTTGATGCAGACGTGTGCGACCTGGTGTGAAGTAACTCTGTTCATCTAGAGCAGAATTAAAGGGTCATTCCTGACTTTTGGGAAACGACTTCAGCTCAGCTTCAGCCACATCAGTGGAGATCATTATCAGTAACGTGTTGGAGGCGATCCTGCAGCACCCAAACCCCCAAAAAGGTCTCCAGGCTTTGAAGCCATTTTGACATAGTGGCCAAACTGTGTAAGTACAACAGTGGTGTCCGTCATGTGACACCATTTGTCCCAAAAATACTTCTCAGTGTTACCTGTGAAATGCAGCGTTTCACCATCAGAATTTGATCCATTCAGTCTGATAACAGAAAAGCTGCACGATTAAATCATTTTATCCCCATTAAAGTTAGCAGAGGGCTAACAGGAAGTTAGCCGGCTGAGACGCCAGTCCTCCAGGCTCCATGGGCCCAGCAATGAGGAAGATCCAGGTACTTTTATACCCAGGAAATCAAATTCTTTTGGCTTGATGCTCGACTGAGCAGCTTCCAGAGGAATGATGCTGTATCCAGGTCTCTGTAGCGACATTTGTAATATAAGCAGTGACTGCAGCACCTTCAGAGATCTGCTCCGGCGTTAAAACAGGCGATGCTGGCTTCACGGAGAAAAGTGAAAAAGATGCAGATTTGCGGCGGTTCTTCTGGTTTTGTCTGGAGCTCCAGCAGGATTTTTCTGCTGTTCCCGATGCTGCTGTTCAGCTGTATGAAGTTTGAAAATGTTCTCTGCTCTACAGAGTAGTAAAACAAGTTCATTTGCATTCTGGGTAATGTAGGCACTAGGTTTTGACATAGAACAAGAGTGTGTGGAATGACAGAAGCTGGTTGACAGAGAACTTTGAGTCTTGGTGGAGAGAGGCAGCAGCACAAAAACAAGAACCAGTTATTTGTTCCGTCTGTCTCGTGCTGATGATGTCGTCCTCCGTCTGTCTCGTGCTGATGATGTCATCCTACCCTCAGGTTGTGATGGGAAACGCTGACAGTCACAGTAGCGTCGTCTCTCCTGCCAAGGCCTCCTGCTCGCTCAGGTTCTCCTCCAGGAGGGAGGAGGTGCCGTCAGCTCGCAGCTGGTGGAGGAGCAGTCAGGGAGGCTGCAGGAGCCGGGGGAGGAGCCACGTGAACCAGCACGCCGCCGGCCCGCCGTACACCTCCTGGCATTATGAACACGCACCCAAAGCGCCCAGAGGAGGATCCAAACTGGGAGCAGGGTCTCCTCAGGGGTTTGTCACAGGGAACCATTTTGGATACTTGGAGAATGGCAGCAGGAGTAACGGCGTCGGTGGCGAGCGGACGACCCCGGAGAGCGGCGGCAGCCCTAAGGTGCTGCTCAGCAAAGATGGCAGCATGAGGGTGGAGTTTACCAATGCCAGGGTTGTCCCCATGGAGCCACAGGGACCTGCCACTGTCGCCACGGTCGGCGAACCGTCCCTCCGCACCAGCAAAGGCAGCTCGCTCAGCTCCGACGGCTCCTGGTACGACTCGCCGTGGGGAACCGGTGGCGAGCTGGCCGACAACGTGTTCGTCTGTGGGCAGAGTGTGGCTAACAGCAGCGGCTACATCACCTACTCCTCCACCCGCACAGAGGAGACCGCCACCATCAGCAGCGGCTACAACACCGTCTTCTCCGCCCAGGTGGACGTCTCACCTGGATTTAACCCCGGCCTCGTCTTTCCCGCCGCAGAGACCAAAGAGGGTTACAACACCTGCTCCTCGGGTCGAACGGAGGACAGCGGCATCGGAGACTCTCTGATCCTACCGCCTGAGAGAGACTTCGGCCTGGCGCCGCCCACCTCCACCTCCCTGGACAACATTTGCGCCGGCCGCCACACGCTGCCGGCCTTCCCCACCACACCTGACGCCTCCCTGCAGCAGCAGCAGAGGATCGCCTTCTCCTCCGCCGCGCTGCTGGACAACGTCATCCAGGAGGAGGAGGCGTCAGGAGGAGGAGGAGGCGTGGAGCAGAGTTACTCCTCCCTCACGCTGCCCTGTCGTAGGGCCGAGCCCGTCGCCGCCAACGCCACCTCCACCTCCACGTCCGGGAACAGCCGCAAAGACTTCCTGAAGAGCCGAATCAGACGACTCAGCGACTGGACAGGAAGTCTGAGCAGGAAGAAGAGGAGGATCCAGGTGAGAAACATTTAAAGAACATTTAAAGACGGCAGAATTAAAACATGCATCAAAACAAGAGCTGAATATTTGTCATTTAATGTTAATTTCATTTTCACACATTATAATGATGTGTGCTGTAGTTATTTTCTCTCGTTTAGGCGTTTTAAATCTTCGAGCAGTTTGTTTTTCTGGTTTCATCATGTGTGTTTTCCTTTTTAGATTTCAGCTGAAGTTTTCCATTTTTCAAATCGTCACATTTATCTTTTCAATTACCAATTTCCTTTCTTTAGTTTCCTTTTTCTTTTTGCCATTTAACTAGTAGATTATTTCAGTATAATCATCATAATTATCATTTTTGTGTGGGTGTGATCGCGGTTTATTGAGCTTTGCACATCCCATATTTAAATAAGCTGCATAACTGTACAGCTCTGTCATTTAAAATCAGATATATTTAACTTGTATTAAATCATTTTTAACTTTATAACTTCATGTATCATATTTCCAGACTGTTATGCATCAAATATGCTGAAGCAAATTCCCTTTTTTGTGTAAACAAACTGCTGCTGAAACACTGACGGCTGTTTATATGAGATTCAGAGCACAAACTTCCCCAAACCAACAAACTGCAGCATGAACAGAACAAAACAACAAACACTTCATCTGTCGTGATTGAAACAGATTTTCTCATTCTCATTGGATTGAGAGCAGAGAGACAGAAAAACCAGTCCAGAGAAAGTACATGAGGACTTCTTCATGTGCTGATAGTCTTCATTAACGTTATTGTCATTAAATCCACTTAATGAGACTTTAAAAGGTTTTAAATAGTGCATCTGTTGGGGACTATTTCCAGCAGTGGATTAATACACATTATAAGACCACTGCTTCCTCTTGAAGAGGCGGCTCAGTTTCTCAGCCTCGTTAATAACTAATAAAGAAAAGAGTACGAAGCAGATCAAACCTCCCGTGTGGTTCGTCCTCAGGAGCCGTATGGCAGCGATGTTTTCACCAACGGGCCGGACTGCAGCACGCCATGGTCGTGGTCGTCCAGCCTGCTCCATCACAACCAGCTAACGGCGGCGCAGTGCGGCTCCTCCAGAAGCCTGAACCAGAACCAGAACCAGAATCAGAGCCAGAACGGCGACGCTCAGCGGCAGAACGTCTACGAGAACTTCATGCAGGAGCTGGAGACGGGCTGCAGCAGCACGGCAGACCGGACCGAGCCGTCAGAGGGGGAGGGGGAGGAGGAGGAAGAGGAGGAGCACGAGGATGAGGAGGACATGGATGGGGAGGAGGAGATGGATGGGGAGGAGGAGGAGGTGGGAGGAGGCGAGCAGCTGGACGTCCTGTTTGAGAAGGAGCAGGGGGTGGTGCGGCGAGCCGGGTGGCTCTCCTTCAAAGCTCTTGTCACCGTCAACAAGGACAGGAAGCTGGAGCTGGTCGCTCGCCGCAGATGGAAACACTACTGGGTCACGCTGAGAGGTAACGGACACATTTAGGCAAGAGACACCTGAAACAACCAGCACAACAAATATCTTTCTTTCTTACAACAGACACAAAACAAGAGAACAGTGTGCTGTTAATACTTAGACGGAAAATAATTCTTTTTTGTTTAAAAATGTAGTGGCATCATGTGAAAATGAATATTTGGTCGTAATGAAGTTTTTTAAAATCGACACTCAAAACTGTTGCTAATCAGTGTTTTTTCATTAAAAATACAGTGATTTTATGTCAGAAAAATGCCAATTAAAGGAATAAATTGTGTAAACTAATGACTGTTTGGTCGTTATGGTAAATTAATAGTTAATATTAATATTCAATATTTTTACAGCAGTGTTTTTAATTGTTCTAACTCTTTTGAATGTGTGTGGATGGGAGAGGGGAGTAATGGATGATTCTGCCCGTCAGGTTGCACTCTCCTGTTTTATGAGACATACGGGAAAAACGTCGGCGCTGAACAGGAAATGTCTCCCCGTTACGCCCTGCTGGCCGACGACAGCATCGTCCAGGCCGCCCCCGAACACCCCAAGAGGGAGCACGTCTTCTGCCTCAGCAACTCACACGGAGACGTCTACCTGTTCCAGGTGAGGCCGCCGCACAGGCACGCTTTGTTGTCCTGGTTGGAAAACTGCAGTCCTGGGGTGTCCTTGAACGCACCATCAGGAGGAGCTTTCAAACCAGAAATTTCATCTGAAATCACGTCTGGATTTCTGTGAAGTGTCTCTGAATAACTCAGGGACATTTTTAACATTCCTGAGTGAAGCTGCAGCGAGTTTCCGGGAAGTTCTGGTCCCGTTGTTTCTATATTTGAATCGTCTCAGCTCTCTCTGGGATTTTCCGCCTCTTGGTTTCTTCCCACTCTGTCATTTGAGGCCCAGCGTTGGTGTGAATGAATGAACGGGCTGTGGTTTCTCTCCGGCACCGAGCCATCAGCGTCACCGCAGATGTGCTCGGAGCCGGGGCACATTTTTGGGTTTTCTCTGCATCTGTTTGACCTGATGATGCCGCTGACGCTGGTGATAGAGTCCTGCAGGGGGGGGGGGGGGGGGGGGGTCACCGGTCAGGAGACGCTAAAGATGGAGCAGGGTTTGGTTCATTCAGTGTCTGTGATGTGACCCGTAGTTGTCTGAAAAGATGTTTTGGAGCGTTGGCTTTATGTTTGAGAAAGAGATTATTTATCCCATGTGGTCTGGATGAATACTGGATTCTGATTGGCTGCTCGGTGTCATTACAAAGTGATAATGGACGCCTGCTGCGGTAACCATAGCAACATCCACAGTGTGTGACTACACCTCACCAAGCTAACATTAGCTTGCGTCCATCAGTGAGTGTAGGAAGTAGACTGATCCCCTCTGATTACGTCTCTGATCACTGTTTAATCATCAGTGATCCTGTGATCTGGAGCTTTAGTCTGAGATCCTGAAAAACTGTCGCTGTGAACGATCCCACAGGTGAAGTCAGAACAAACGATCGTCTCACGTTTGGTTCAGAGCTTCAGGCGTTACACACGGCCGATCGGTTATTGGTGGACATCCTCATGTTGATTTGGGGGCAGGGTCGTAGCTGGTTTGCTGCTACTGATGCTGAGAAATCATTTATTTGTTGAAGCCCGCAGCGAGAAGCAGGACGTGGGAGGTCAGAGTTCACAGAGCAGCTGTGAAAATAGACGCAGCACTTTTTCAGAGACTCAACATTTGTCTCTGTTTCTCACTGACAAGATCAGAGAGCACTTCTCTCTCGCCTCAGCTGTAGAGTTCGTTTACTGACGTCGCCATGGTTTCCAGAGGAGGAGCAGGAGGAAAGGGTGCTTGTCAGGAGCTGAAAGGAGCTGAAGATGGAGGGGGGAGGAGGGTGAGAGGCCTCTAATGGGAGTCACGACACCCGGCTAATTACTGCAACAAACGCTCCTCTTTATGACGCCGACGACGAGGCGGTGAATGTTTAAACATCCTGAACACAAACGTTGCCCCTGCAGCAGGTCGGCCGATACCAAGGCTCATATTAAAGGTCCCGTTCGATGTCTCTTTAATATGATTATGACCTCGCTGTGCCTCTTTTTCTCCTGCTCCATCTTTTAGGAAATGTATTTGAAAAACACATCATTCAGATTTGCCTCCATTTGTGATGTCATAAGGGGATCTACTGATCACGTGACCTCCTCCCATTGTCCCCTGAATCACCATTGGTTCACTTCACCCGATGACGATTCATGTTCCCTCCCACCCAGGCCACCAACCAGACCGACCTGGAGAACTGGGTGACGGCGATCCACTCGGCGAGCGCGTCGCTGCTGGCGAGGCGTCAGGGGAAGGAGGACACGCTGCGCCTCCTGCGCTGCCAGAGCCGCTCGCTGCTGCACAAGATCGACATGGACGGAAAGATGAAGAAGATGGCCGAGCTGCAGCTGTCCGTCATCAAGGAGCAGAAGAACAGGAAGGCCGTGGAGAGCCAGGTCAGTGTGGCGGGGGGGGGGTTCAGTTCCCTTACTGGTCACATTCAACACCACTCAAAGATTTAAAGTTATAGTTGCCAAAGTTTCTTCGCCATCCGTCGCCGAACGAGTGAACGTGACGGTGACAGTCTGCAGCCCCCGTAGTGTTGTGTGGTTTTACAATCTGGGCGTTAACGTACGTGGATCTGAAGCCGTTTATAAGATTAAACATTTAGATAATTTTCTGAAATGTGAGAATTTTGTTCTTTCCTGTGTTTTTGAAAGGATTTTATCTTTGTGTTCACCGTGTTGTGATATTCTTCATAGATGAAACCATTCATTGTCTTGTCCTCTGCACTCCTGGAAGGCAGAAAGACAAAAACACAATGTCTAAATCTGTTAAATCGTGAAAACTGGTGAACAAAAAAGAGTCTTTTAGTCTCACATTTGGTCTCCAAGGTCACATTTGTCCTCAAAAACTGAACTGAAGTCTGGCAGAGGAGTTAATTCAGTTCATACATTCATCCTGAGTGTTTCCCCTGCGATGAGGGTGGACGGCTGCTGCACTTGGTTAGTTATAATAGACTAAAAGAGCCCAGAGGTGTTTTCTCCGCTAAGTGGACGCAGCGTGAAGTCAGAGCCGACTGTGGTGTGAACACAGCCAGCGATGAGGAGCCTTATGAAGCCGCTGGCGTCCTGCTGGCAGCGCCGCAGTCGGAGGAAACTCTCTCTACATAACAAACAGCCTGGAGGACGTTCTGGCAGCTGAGAGCAGAAACATGTCCGAGCCGCGTCTCACGTGGAGTCCAGTCGAATATGCGTTCCAGATGTTTGGTTCTGTTACCGGCAGCCTGAAACAACAAACAGCTTCCCGCTAACGACGGAGCCAGATGAGGATGAAACCCTGCGGCTCCCCGACCAAACCTGCCGAGAAGAAACGCACCTTCCAGCGGCCGGGGGACCAGCTCACTGTCGTCTCAGCCCATCGGGCCTGAGGCTGAGGCCTGTGGCGGCCATTTTGAGTTTAGAAATAAGTATTCAGATTTAAGTAGAAGCACCTCGAAGACGCAAGGAGAAGACCTGCCTTCATGAATAACAGTTGGCTAATGTGAGATTGTACCAGTCATTCAGCAGCTGGTTAATCTCTGATCCCAGAGCTGCTGTTTGAACTCAGAGCTCCTCTGACTGCAGATTAAAGGCTAATCTGGCTGCTCGACATTCAATTACACATTTACTCCGTGGGGGGGGGGGCAGACTAAGTGAATACGGAGACAGAGGAGATGGTCGGAGAATGGATTGTGTGTGTTTTATAATTAGGATGTCCATATCCACAGAGGCGTGGGAAAGACTCTGAGAGGGGAGGAAGAAGAAGGGAGGAGGGGGGGAGACGAGACAGGATGGAGAGAGTTGGGGAGGGGACAGATGGGGGGGAGGAGGAATTCCTTGCATTGGTTGTCTGTGGAGATGTTAAATCAGACAACACAACAAATGACTTCCTCTCGACGAAGAGGAGATGAAGAGGAGTAGTAACAGAAGTAATGAACTAACATTTATTCTTCTATATTTGAAATGAGCAAATTAATTTAAGCACTTAATCTGACTTGATGTGTTAACTTGTCCGGATGTGTTAACAGATCGTACTGTAACGTAAAACCCAAGACCTTCCCTGACGTCCTGAACACTAGCTAACGTTAGCTTAGCAACACACACCACCGGCAGGGTGTTCGGTTCATGAAGGGACCTTCTTTTGGATGCTCGCTAACATTTTCACTAACAAGATACTATCTGAGGGGATATGTTAGCTAGCTAGTTCGCTCCAAATGAGCAGCTAACATGATCCATGATGCTAACATATGTAATATGACAAACGGGGTGGATTTTAAACAGCAGTAAAAAAAAAAAATTTGTAAAAGTACAAAGAGATAAAAGGCAGGGGGGCAACTAGCTAACTACTAACCTAAGCTAAGCTAAGGTTAGCCAGCTATCTGTAAATTAGCAAGGCCCACGTGAATGTGGTGTTGGCTGCTTCGTAACGTTAGCTTATCAAGACATTCGCAAATGTTGAGCTATTTAGCATCACGGAGCCAGTGGTCCTGATGAAGCAAAGCATGGTGGCGGTCGGTCACTTTGAGTCTTTTGCCAATAACCAGGATGCTAACACGTACCTACATAGACTGAGCTACAGGATGCTAACACGTACCCACGTAGACTGAGCTACAGGATGCTAACACGTACCTACGTAGACTGAGCTACAGGATGCTAACACGTACCTACGTAGACTGAGCTACAGGATGCTAACTCGTACCTACGTAGACTGAGCTACAGGATGCTAACACGTACCTACGTAGACTGAGCTACAGGATGCTAACACGTACCTACGTAGCCTGAGCTACAGGATGCTAACACGTACCTACGTAGCCTGAGCTACAGGATGCTAACTCATGCTCACAGACACTGAGCTACAGGATGCTAACTGCAGTTTACATAACAGCCACCGGCCAACAAACTAGAGTACCTTTAAAATAAAAGTAAATAATATGAAATGAACCACTAAAATGTAATAAAGACACTTTTCTCTATCTGACACTAAAATATAAGATGCATATACTGCATATAGTGTCTGAGCTGCTGTTAAAGCTGGAGATTGTTGATAGTTTGCTTCTTAAGTAAGAATTTCATTGTACGGTGAAACTGATGTTTTTCTTTCTCTTCCTTAAACGGCTCCAGATCCAGCAGTGGGAGCAGAACCTGGAGAAACTGAACCTGGATCTGTTCCGGCTGCGGTGTTACCTCTCCAGCCTGCAGGGCAGCGAGCTCCCGAACCCCAAGGGCCTTCTCGCCGTGGCCAGCCGGCCCTCCAAGAGCATGCTGGGACGCCTGGGGGTCTTCTCTGTGTCCTCCTTCCACGCACTGGTAAGAGCTGCTGCCGGGCGAAGACGCAACGCCCGTCCTCTGTTCGGATCGGTGTTAACCTCCGGTGTCGTCGTCCCTCAGGTGTGCAGTCGAGACGAGGTGGTGCTGAGGCGGCGCTGTCGGTCTCTGTCGGACAGGAGCAGGCGGAGGGGGGGTCTGCCGCCTTCTCTGAAGGCTCTGGACGGGCTGAAGAGACGCAGCAGCGACGGCAGACCGTGCACGGCCCAGGTAACAGACGGGAGGATAGTATATATTATTACTCCTTTATTCTGCACTTCTTTCCTTCCCTGAATCTGTCTTGAGCTTCTCATAGAGTTGGTGTTGATCAGTTTATCTCCAGCGAGCAGGTTGGAGTCCAGGAAGAACTCTAGTTTGTTGTTGAATTAGATTGAACTTTGGCGTTTTCTCCTCTAAAAGTCCTTTTCACACTTTGAGGAGAACACAAGAATCCGAATCAGGACTTCACCCTGACACAGAGTCCATGTCATGGGTGGAGCAGCTCGAAGTTTCCCCATGTTTCTCCATGTTTCCCCGTGTTTCTCCATGTTTCTCCATGTTTCCCCGTGTTTCTCCATGTTTCTCCATGTTTCCCCATGTTTCTCCATGTTTCTCCATGTTTCTCCATGTTTCCCCATGTTTCTCCATGTTTCTCCATGTTTCCCCATGTTTCTCCATGTTTCCCCGTGTTTCTCCATGTTTCTCCGTGTTTCCCCGTGTTTCTCCATGTTTCTCCATGTTTCTCCATGTTTCCCCATGTTTCTCCATGTTTCTCCATGTTTCCCCGTGTTTCTCCATGTTTCTCCATGTTTCCCCATGTTTCTCCATGTTTCTCCATGTTTCTCCATGTTTCCTGAGCTCTTGAAAGACTTGAACTCCAATGGCCACTTACTGGCTTTGTCTGGAGCTTTCAGCCTCTCTTGACAAAAAGGTTCATGCACGCGAGTGAAAGCTCCAGCACAAGAAAATACGCTTCAGTTTTCCCTGATGAGGTCGAGGGAAGTCTTTGTGTGCGAGAGCTTTCTCTTCTGAAATAACGACAAGTGAGCAAATGTTTTAATGCGACAACATTTGATTCATTTTAAAGGTTTTCTGTCTCCTCATGACGTCAGGATGCCGTTTTCTTCATTCGTTGTGGAAAAGGTTGATTCAGTGTTTACTTTAGACTTACTTTAGACTAGCTGCACAGCAGATGATGAACATCTGGTTCCTTAGATGTTGAACACGCCGCACGCTGGACTCTTTGCTTTCGTCTTTCCAGCCGGCAAAACACGAGAAACGTTTCTCCTAAACTATGAGACAAGAATCCCCTCCTGAGGTCCCAGAGGACGAACAAAATGATTAATCTCAATCGCTTTAGAAGCTTTCAGGCCGTTCTGAGAGCTGCCTCGTCATGTAAATGCTTGCAGTTAAACCACAGTTTGGTTCCAGCTGTAACCTCGAGCTCTCTGAAACAATCTGCTGTCCCATGTCCCAAGCTCAGCACCTCAACGTACACGACCGTCAACCAGCTGAAGTTCCCATCATCCTCGGCTCCTGAGGGCCCCCTCTTGATAAACGGCGAGCTATTTCAGGACCTCGGGAGTCCAGAGGAGATAAATCTGAGTGCGGCTGAAGGTTTATTTTGGCTCCGGCGCTGCACACACCTCTGTATGAACAGGAGGACGCGTTTTAATGGAGCCGACGGGCGCAGAATCCTGAAACCAGCTCCCTCGTCTTCACCTCCTCTCTGCTGGGTGACGCCGAATAATTATCGAATTCCTTCAGACTGACTTTAACATCCAATCAGCTGCTGGCTTTTACTTCATGTTCCTAAAAACTGTCCAGTCAGAGCTCAGGCTGTAGACACTCGACACTCAAAATCCCTTTTTTTGGTACAAATTTTAGATATTTTTAAGAACTTCAGCGCTTGTATGCCTGTTTTTTTTTCAGGCTGACCAGCAGCTATACTGCACGTTGATATTTAGTCCCACGTAGACGAACACATTTAGTCGTAGTTTCCATCACCGTCGTTAACACTATGGGTCCCTCGGCTCCTTCGACCTCTTAGAAGGTGTCTCCTGCGTCCACACCTGAAAAGTTTGGTCCGTTTTAACACCTTTTCTCGCTCCGCTGGATCTGAACGGTGGAAGCAACAGAATTAAAGCAGAAAGGAGCTGAGTCATGGTTTTCAGTCATGTGACTCGGCGTGTTGGCGGCGTGCTGTGGTGGTGGTGGTGGTGGTGATGATGATGTGTTTACTGACAGTCGGTGGTCCTCAGACTCCAGACTGACTCCGCTCTGATTGCTGCTCCGACGACACAAACCTGTAATTTCAGCCCCGCGTTCCTTCCCATGATGCCCTGGGGCTAATTTTGGTTTAGATCCAGAGCAGAGTTTAGTGTCCCGGTCTTTCTTTTCCTCGACGGATCGTTTTTAATTAAGAGTAAATATAGACGGAGTATTTTTAGACCGTGTGTGTGTGTGTGTGTGTGTGTGTGTGTGTGTGTGTGTGTGTGTGTGTGTGTGTGTGTGTGTGTGTGTGTGTGTGTGTGTGTGTGTGTGTGTGTGTGTGTGTGTGTGTGTGTGTGTGTGTGTGTGTGTGTGTGTGTGTGTGTTACTACTGTAACTAGAAGTAAATCATAACAAACCAAACATTTGGCATAAGGTTTAAAGTCAGAGAGAAAAACAACCAAACATTTAGTGCAGACGGACGCAGCGTCCACGGAGGAGGAGAATAAGAAAGAAGAGGAGGAGAGGGGAAGGAGAATAAAGAGGAGGAGGAGGAGAATAAAGGAGGCAAAAGTGGAAGAGAACAAAGAGAATATAGAGGAGAATAAGGAGGAGAATAGAGAGCAGGAGAAAAGAGGAGGAGAGGGACATTGTCTTTATTGTTTGGTTGGTCAAACAGCTGTTTGATGGCAACCTGCTGATCTGTGGACACACATGATGAGGAGAGGAGAGGGAGAGGAGGAGGAGGAGGAGGAGGAGGAGAGAGAGGGGGGAGGATTAAAAGGTCTGAGAGTCTTTTATTCTCCCAGAATTCCTTTGTCCCTCGGCGTTAATCCTCCCATAGAGACAGAAAATGACTCCCCCACCTCCTCCTGCTGTCACATGACCCCCACCTCCTTCCTCCCATCCTCTTTTCTCCTCACTCCTCCCTCATCGTGACACCTCCTCCTCTGTAGTTGATCTCTGATGTCAAACCTTTCAGCTGCTAAAAAACAGAACACACAAGATTTGTTCTTGTATTTTCCTTCCTCAGATTTTTTTTGACTGATTTTAGATGTTTTCTCCTGTAATGTGACGTGTTTTTCAGTACAAAATAGTTTGTTAAATATTAAACTGTGTGTGTGTGTGTGTTTGGTCCTCCAGAGACTCGACAGTGCGTCCAATCAGAGGCCGGCGGCGCCCTCTGCAGGACGTCCTGCAGCACCACCGGTGCGTTCAGTGACCCTCATGCTCATCCTCAGTGACATCAGTAACATTAGTGCCAATAAGACCTGAGTTTGAAATCACATTGATTTCAGATGTATCAGGATTCACATAGAAATCACATAAAAGCAGGAGAAAGTAGAACTAGAAATATGGATAAAAAATAGATAGAACACAGAAATATTCACAATACAGAATATGAAAATGTGTTAAAAATGTTCAATATGTAAAAAATGTCTCGTTGTTCAGGAGCCGGAGACGTCACTCGTCCACGTTTTCACTCTGAGTGTCTGTCGACTGGACGCCGAACACGACTTTGGTGAGAAAATAACCAGAATCAGAACTAGTTCCATATTTATTATAGAGTCCCTGTTGGGTTTTAAGGTGTTTTTGAGTCCAAATGTGGTGAACTGTGTAACAACGTGACATCAGCTGATGAAACAAACATGTTGACTCTTGTTTCAATGTCTGATTTTCTCTATTATTATTATTATTATTATTATTATTATTATTAATAATGTGACTAAATATGAATAAAAGCTGTGTTCTGCTCCACTCGTGCAGGCTTTGCGGTGACGGGTCACGTGGACGGAGCCGGAAAAAGTCACGTCTACGTCAGCGAGGTCGACCCGCTGGGGCTGTCGGCCAGAGAAGGTCAGACTCCTGAAGCCCTCTAATATTTCTGTTTAAAGGGATAGTTCGGCTTTAATCATGTACAATATAAACGGACTATAATGATGGATCTCTGTGGATGTGCAGCATTGTAATTCTTCTTATCTTAGACAAAATAAAACTCAGTAAAAACAGAATAAAAAGGTTGTGATGGAGCTTTAATGTCCAGGCTGAACACAGACTTCCTGTTTGGTGGCTTTAAATCATGTGTTTCCCACTTCCTGTTTCCCATCAGGCCTGAGGGCGGGAGACGAGGTCCTGGCTGTGAACGGGGCCGCTGTGTCTGGACTGGACCTGGACCTGCTGCAGAGTCTCTTCAGCCACCAGAAGCTCCAGTTGCTGCTCAGGAGAGACGAGTCGCCCGTCCCCGCGGGGCCCGGCACCGCCGCCTGGCCCGAACCCAGGGACCCCTGCCGGCCCCAGGCCCCTCCAGTCCTCCAGACCTGGACCGCCGGTACGCAAAGCACTAATTCAGCTTTATATATGTAAACATTATAGGTTTCCTGTGTCACATTTCTGAAATGTTACTGAATCTCCAACATTTTGTGGACTTTCAAATTAAAAGTATAATAATAGTGTAATAATAAAAGAATATCAGAATCAGAATCAGAATTCCTTTAATAATCCCCAGGGGGAAATTTCTTTTTGTTACACACAGCTCCAAAAGAAATTCCAATATGTTTGGTCTTTTGGTAGAAGGGTTATTAAATGTGTACAGTACTGTGAGTTAGGGTGTGGTCAGTCATTTTTAATCTTTTTAAGGTTATTTTATTGTGACATTCGAGCAGACAGGAAGTGCAGGGACATAAAGAGGGTCAGGGTGTGAGACTAAAACATCCAGCTGGATGTGAACCGGTCCCTTTCTTCTGGCCGCATGCACACCACACAAAACCAGTGTTTTATACGGGACCTCCAGTCTCCCAGAGGAGCTTTTATTCTGAAGGCTGGTCGATGCTCAGTCAGACAGGGGCTTCACCCCCAGGGAATTCTGGGAAACGTCACTGAGGTTCACACACCGATCAGATCTTTGCTTTACTTCTAAAACTTTGAACAAATTCAGAACCTGATCTTGATTTCACAGATTCTTCGTCTGCAGACGATGTCCTGCTTCCTGCGTTTGACCACCTTTCACAGAAATCTTGCAAGGGCAGCGAGCTGCCGGTGAGACAGGTGAGACTCGTCATTACAGTTCAATTCATTTATTTATGTGTTGGTTTAACCACAAACAGCTGTTCTATCGCTCTCTGCACACACACCAGACTACATTCACTAAAACAGGGATTTTAGAGAACAGGACACAGGAGCTGCTGCTCTGCTGCTGCCTCCATCAGTTAGTGTGTCTGTGTTATTGTGTGCTACACAATCTTTGTGTTGGTTCTGAACTGATCCTTTGAAACACCACAGCCACATAAAAACACAAACTAACTAATTGATGGAGGCAGCACTAGACCAGTAACTCCCGTGATAAAATCCCTGTTTTAGTGAATGTAGTCTGGTGTGTGTGCTGTTTGTGGTTAAACCAAAAGGATCTTCCAGGTCTCTCTCTGTAGGGATCCTTTCCGTGATGCTGTCACACACTTAGAATAACACTCTGAGCCTGTCAGTGGATCAAACAAGCTCTTTTAGTGGACCTACTGTGATCAGGTGCAGTTGTCCCAAAGGATCACGTTGCAGCCATTGCAGCCCGTTTGGTGGCTGCTGGCTGAGGTGATCTACTGGACCAGTTCCAACACTTTTACTACCTACCAGTCACTCAGACACCAGGATGAGGACACAGGTGCAGGTGGTTCCCTCTGTCATATTTATTTTCTTACTTTGATGTCTTTTGAGCCTAAAATGTAGAAGGTGATGAGAGGAAGAACTCTGAATGAGTCCTGATGCTGTTCAGTGGTTGTGGTAGTTCCAGTCTGTGTACCTGCGTGTTGCCTTCACTGAACCCACCTGCAGAGATCTTTCTCCACAATCCTCTTGTGCTTCCAGAGGCTCAGACACCTTCTGTGTCACATGACCTCTGATAGGCCGTTAATCCAGGCTTACGCCCTCAGGAGCGTTTGTTTGGAGCGTCTGAGCCGAGGGATTAGTGGCATCCAGAGGGAACTCCTCCATGTTGTTCCACACCGGCTCCTCCTCACGGCGCTGGTGACGGCTCCCCGCTCTCTGACCATGGGCGCTCTGTGCTGGGTGCTGCCGCCGGAGGAGGACGAGGAGACACTGGAGGAGGAGGAGCAGGAGGAGGAAGAGGAGGAGGGGAGGGAGGCGTTTCCTGGCGTCGGCCTGGCGGGGCGGCTGGTGGGGCTGCTGGACGAGGCGTCGTGCTGCCTGAGCTGCCGGCAGCCCCCCGACAGCCTCGTACTGCTGGTAAACAGACGCAGGGACGCCGGACTCAGATCAGAGGCCGTTTGTTCTGAGGTTGTGTCCGATGGCGGTCGTGTTCTCGGCTGAAGAGGCGGCGACACTTGTTAAAGGACTTTGGTGTTCTTGTGTTCCCAGAACGTGGATCGGGTCTACGCCCTGTACCAGACCTTCCCAGAAGGCCGAGCGGCGGAGGAGGTCGAGGTTCCCAGGAACCCGTACGGCCGAGAGGTCGGCCTGCAGCGCTCCAGCCACGCCAGCCCCGCCCACCTGAGTGTGTGTCAGCGTCTGCGTAAAGTCATCCAGGAGCTGGTGGACACCGAGAAGTCCTACGTCAAGGTAAAACTACTCAGTGTACTACTGACAGAACTACTGACAGTACTACTGACAGTACTACTGACAGTACTACTGACAGTACTACTGACAGTACTACTGTTAATACTACTGTTAGTACTACTGACAACTACTGACAGTACTACTGACAGTACTACTGTTAATACTACTGTTAGTACTACTGACAACTACTGACAGTACTACTGACAGTACTACTGTTAATACTACTGTTAGTACTACTGACAACTACTGACAGAACTACTGACAGTACTACTGTTAATACTACTGTTAGTACTACTGACAGTACCTATTGCAGTAATACTACCACAACTCAGAACAGCAGTCTCGACCTGTTCCTGTGTCCTGTTCTCTAAAACCCCTGTTTTAGTGAATGTAGTCTGGTGTGTGTGCTGTTTGTGGTTAAACCAAAAGGATCTTCCAGGTCTCTCTCTGTAGGGATCCTTTCTGTAGGGATCCTCTCTGTAGGGATCCTTTAAGCCCTCATGCTCTACAGTTAAACGTGTCCGTGTCTCTTCAGGACCTGGTCTGTCTGTTTGACATCTACCTGACGCCGCTGCAGCAGGAGACCTTCCTCAGTAAGGAAGAGGTAAACACAGACTCACCTTTGAAGCGAGGAGGCGTCGGGGTGCCGGTGGTGTCTCTGACTGCAGTGTCTCTCTCCCTCAGATGGAGGCGCTGTTCGGCAGCCTGCCCGAGATGTTGGACTTCCAGAGGGTTTTCCTGCAAACGCTGGAGGAGAGAATCGCCTCCTGTCCCAACTTCAGCACCCTGGAAACACCTGGACAGTTCAAGGTAGACACAGATTTAAGTGGCCAATGGGAACGGACGGAGGTGTTGTTAGCATGTTAGCATGCTAGCATGTTCCTGTTTGAATGGATCTCAAAATGAAACTATAACAGACGGAGGATTCATCCAGATCCTCAGTGTGTAGAGTAAAAGAGTTAGTGGAGGTCTATAGTGTGTGTGTGTGTGTGTGTGTGTGTGTGTGTGTGTGTGTGTGTGTGTGTGTGTGTGTGTGCTAGTTAGTCAGTGTGTAGTGGAGGTCTATAGTGTGTGTGTGCTAGTTAGTCAGTGTGTAGTGGAGGTCTATAGTGTGTGTGTGCTAGTTAGTCAGTGTGTAGTGGAGGTCTATAGTGTGGTGTGTGTGTACAGGGTTTAAAGGGTTAAATCTTTTCTCCCTCTTCGCTCTCAGAAACTCCTCTTCTCGTTGGGAGGATCTTTTCTTTACTACGCCGACCACTTCAAGCACTACAGCGGCTTCTGTGCGAACCACATCAAGGTCCAGAAGGTCCTGGAGAGAGGTGAGGCCCCGTTCGGTCAGCAGAATGACCTCCGGCTGTGTGTATGGCCCTTTAACGATGATGTCATTACCACAGCAAAGACGGACGCAGCCTTCAAGCACTTCCTGGAGGCCAGGAATCCGACCAATCAGCACTCGACCTCTCTGGAGTCGTACCTGATCAAACCTGTTCAGAGAGTCCTGAAGTACCCGCTGCTGCTCCGAGAGCTGGTGTCTCTGACGGACCCCGAGAGCCCCGAGCACACACACCTGACAGGTACACACACACACACACACACACACACACACACCTGACAGGTACACACACACACACACACACACACACCTGACAGGTACACACACACACACACACACACACACCTGACAGGTACACACACACACACACACACACACCGGACAGGTACACACACACACACACACACACACACACCGGACAGGTACACACACACACACACACACGTACACACACACACACACACACACACACACACCTGACAGGTACACACACACACACACACACACACACCGGACAGGTACACACACACACACACCGGACAGGTACACACACACACACACACACACACACACACCGGACAGGTACACACACACACACACACACACACACACACACACACACACACCTGACAGGTACACACACACAGTTAAGGTTAAGGTTAGAGTTCAGGGTTTCCTCCTCACCTGTGATCTTCCTCCGTCCACTCAGAGGCTCTGAGGGCGATGGAGAAGGTGGCGAGTCACATCAACGAGATGCAGAAGATCTACGAAGATTACGGCTGCGTGTTCGACCAGCTGGCGGCCGAGCAGAGCGGTCCTCACAAACAGGTGTGAACACACACTGAGGGGCCCTCTGTCTACAAGACGAAGCTGTTTTGGGGGGGGGGGGGACTACATTTCCCATAATGCTTTTGGGCATGTATGCAGGAAGTATAATCTGTCTATGTAGCAGTGTGGGGACGGGAGAGATGACTTCACCTATTTAAGTCCGTTTTAATAGAAATGATGGTTAACCTCAGGTGACCGAGATCTCGATGGGGGAGTTCCTGGTCCACTCGTCGGTGGTCTGGATGAACCCGCTGCCCTGCCTGGGACGCCTGAGGAAAGACCCCGAGCTCACTCTGTTCGGTGGGTTCAACACACACACACACACTCTGACGTAACTGACCACAGGAAGGTGTGTGTGTGTGTGAATAACTTTGTTTCATCCTGTTGTGTCGTCAGTGTTCAAACGGGCCGTAATCCTCGTTTACCGTGACAACAAGCTGAAGAAGAGGATGGTGAGTCTCTCTCTTCACCTCTGCTTTTAAACTCCAGTGTTTTAAAACCTGGTCCAGAAAATCACCTCATCCCTACGGAGATCTCTAAGATCCTTCTGCCTTAACCGTCAAACACACCAGACTCCATTGACAGAAACAGTAATTTTACCGCACAGTATGTAAGAGATGCTGGTCGTCTGCTGCACTGATCAGTCAGTTTGTTTGTTGTCTTCGGTCCAAATTAACCTTTTAAAACGGCAAAACACAGACACACTGACTGATGGAGGCAGCAGCAGAGCAGCAGCTCCTGTGTCCTGTTCTCTAAAATCCCTGTTTTAGTGAATGTAGTCTGGTGTGTGTGCTGTTTGTGGTTAAACCAAAAGGATCTTCCAGGTCTCTCTCTGTAGGGATCCTTTCCATGATGCTGTCACACACTTAGAATAACACTCTGAGCCTGTCAGTGGATCAAACAAGATCTTTTAGTGGACCTACTGTGATCAGGTGCAGTTGTCCCAAAGGATCACGTTGCAGCCATTGCAGCCCGTTTGGTGTCTGCTGGCTGAGGTGATCTACTGGACCAGTTCCAACACTTTTACTACCTACAGCGTGATGCCCCTTTAGTCCTGATCTCTGATCTGCGTCTCTCTCCTCAGACCGGCTCTCGCGCCGCCGATCTGGACCCCTTCAGGTTCCGCTGGTTAATCCCAGTTTCGGCGGTTCAGGTCCGACCGGCCGGCGTCTCAGGTCAGTGACCAATCACAGGCCGGCACGTCCACCAGTGTGTCAGCAGGTGGCGCCGTGCTGCAGTTTGCAGTACATGAATGATCAATAATTACAGTCCGATTATTGATTATTTGTTTATTATTATGATATTATAATGAATTATATATTATTCTGCAGAGTCTTTTTACTTTTCGGACTTTATTTTGATGCCTGAGAATTTCTACGTTGTCCTGCTGCTTTTATGTCTCAATACATTCTTGTATAAAACAACTTTTTATCTATATTTTATTTAATTTCTACTATTTCTTCTGTTTATTTTGTTTAATCGATCTGTATTTTTTTGTTATGAAAGGCGCTGATGATGATTATTATTATTATTACTAAACTCTTTTTTTCTCTGAAAACAAAATAATTCTTGAGTTCAGGAATGACATTTTCTATATTATTTCTCAAAAGTCTTTACTTTTTACATTTCGTGACCATTTTTTTGAAAAATTGCATTAAAATAATGACTTTATTCTGTAAAACGATGACTTGAAAATTAAGATAAATTACCTCCTTATTCTGTTAAATTCACTTTTCCTCCTGAAATATTCAAATATTCTTGGTCAAAGTAAAAATGTATTAAGTATTTATTTTTCTGAAAATGTTATAATTCTTGTATAATTTTTTTTACATGAAAATCCAACTTTATTCTTTATTTACAGTTTTTCTTCCGATAACATTGAGAATTTTACAGTTAATTATTATATAGTTACTATATTATTGTGGTTCCCTGTGTGTCCAGGCTCGGAGAACCCGTGTGTTTGGGAGCTGGTTCACAGCAGGTCGGAGGTGGAAGGCCGACCGGAGACGGTGTTCCAGCTCTGCAGCAGGTAAAGGTGTTCGGGGAGTCGCTGGAGGCGTTGCAGCGTTGCAGCGCTGCTCTCCGTCCTCCTGATCTGACCCCGGTCTTTGTGTTTCAGCGGTCTGGAGACGAAGGCCGTCGTGCTGCGAGCCCTGCGCTCCGTCCTCAGAGACCGAGCGCCCGCCGGCTCCCTGAGGAGGAGCAGGCTATCGACGGCGGAGAGGAGGCGGCAGCAGCGATGGCGCTCCGACGCCCAGAGGACGACTCGCCGTTCGTCGGAGGAGAGCCGCAGACCCGACGGCAGCTTCTTCCTGGGAGAAACCCGCTCGGAGCCCCCGCTGCCCAGCCACGCCGCCTCGGACCCTGCGGGGAAGAGGACCAGACTCTGCTCCCTGACCGGCGAGCTGGAGGCTCAGCTGCAGAGGCTGAACTTCATCGAGGACGGGGAGGCGGAGCGGGGGCTCTCGGCGACGCCGTCTCACGCCGGCGACCCGAGGAGCGAGCAGCAGAGCCGCAGCTCCAGCCTGGAGTTTAACTGCCTGCTGGAGAGAGACTTCAGCGTTCAGAGCATGACCTCCATGATCAACGAAGACTGCTTCTACGACACCGTGCTGGGGACGCACAAGGCCGCTGTGCCCTCGCTACAGGGCTAACGCTAACACGCTAACGCCGCCACAACAGCTCAGATCCTCCAGACTGCTGCGAGCAGGAAGAGTGAAACTGAAACGGGAACCAGGAAGTTGTCAGACCTGCAGAAGCCTCTGTGCAGACTCTCAGTGGTATATTGGTCTTCAACACCATGGACGACTAGAGGCTCATCCTGATGTGGAGAAACACTTTAGACATCCAAGAGACACATTTAAAGCAGCAGAAGAAGAAACGCAGCCTGTTTGATCCTGTTAGAAGCTCCAACATCAGCGAGTTCGATGACGAGGTTAGCGGAAACACGGGAGATTTTCACAATAAAGTCCAAGTGTAACACGAATGTAAACATGATTTTAAGGGAAGAGTTTGAAATAATTGAAGAAGTTCATTTTATGAGATTAGAGGTTATTTTAAATCTCCATCACAGTAACAGAATAATAATTTTCCCCACAAAGTTACATTTATATCCTTGAATTCAAAAAGTAGAACGATGTTTTCTACTGTTTTTGGGAAAAAAAGGACGATAAAATTCCGACTTTATCCTGTAAGATGACTTGAAATATGAACTCTTCTCCAAAAGTGACCTCCTTATTCTCTTAAATTATCACTTTTCCTCCTGAAATATTTAAATGTTTGGTCTTCCCAAAGACTTCTCCAACAAATTGTGACCATTTTTTTTAATTTGTAGTTTTTCTTCCCATAACGCTGCGATTTTATTCCCTCTAAAAGTTTGAGTTTATTTTATTTTTACTCTCAAAACAAAACAACTTTTTCTTTAAAATATTCCATCTTTCCTCTCAGCGGCTCTAAACTCAATGAAACCTCCAAAACACTTTCAGGAATGGGTTTTGAACTGACAGTCACAGTTTGTCAGGAACCTTTAAAGAAAACAAAGTCTGTGCGACTCAGTAACTCCGAGTGACCTCAAAACCTTCACGACCAAAGTCTGGAGCTCAGTTCCTGGAGTTCATCCGTCAGATGGATCAATGAAAACCTTTTATTTGACATTTTAATTTCGTCGCTGAAGGAAGAGGACCGTCGGACTCGTGTTTTTACAGACTTGCTGCACTCGGCTGCCTGAACGGTCGTGTTTTTACGCCTCTTCTCGCTGTAAATATTTTCTCGTGTACAGTTTGTTTCTGTAGTTTTCTGTTCAACAGATATTTTCTTGACAAAAGCAGCTCGGAGTTTGGAGCTGCTGGATCGGACCGAAGCCTTTGTGCGTCTGCCACGATGATTTATTGTATTTATATATTTTTTATCATGTGCGTTTTGTGTTTCATTTCAAATGAACCTTTCAAGCTATTTTTATGAGCTGTTAAAGTATTTGGTAATTTATTTTCTTAAATATTTGTGTTACATCTTTTTAACGACTTGATGCTGTTGAAGTTCAATAAATGACAAAATATTTAATTTAAGAAGATTCATTATTCTCATCTTTAGCTTTTCCTCTTTGAACACGAGAACAGGTGTGATGTCCACCATACACCTCCACCAATGTTAGCATGCTAACATTAGCTAAGAGTCACTGGTGGTGGCGCTACAGGAACAGTCAGAGGATCAATAAGTTATGTTTCAGTATCAGTCCAGGTGTGTGTGTGTGTTTTACCTGGTCCTGGTTAAGGTCGTTTCTTTAGTCGTGATGTTAAGGTTGTGTAAGGGTCTGTGTGTGTGTGTGTGTGTGTGTGTGTGTGTGTGTGTGTGTGTGTGTGTGTGTGTGTGTGTGTGTGTGTGTGTGTGGCTTCAGACCTCGTTGCCACAGTAACCGCAGCGAGGAGGACAAAGAAAACCCTTTAAAACACTTTTCATGCACGAGTAAGAGCTCGAGTCGAGCAGCAGCGTCTCCTCTTCCTCTTGATTGGCCGACAGGAAACAGGATTAACGACCTGACAATCAATAAAATCTCAATAATCAATGATCTTTGGACAGTTTCTGCAGGTTCATACGTGACTTTTTAAGACCTTTTAATGCCTGTTTCATTGTTCTATCGGCCAAACACTGACAGCAGGACCAAGAGATGTAGATCAAGCTTTCATCATCAGTCAGAGCGACGGGAGGCAGGACGGTGACGGCTGGACTAGTCGGTTAGAAATGATTCTTTTATCCACGTCTTGCTAAAATGATGTTTATGGGTCTGTGGGTTAGTTTAGTTAGTCAATAGTTAACACGGCCGGCCGTCTCTGAGATAAACACGTTACAACCACAGTCAGAGAAAATACTCTTTATGAGGCCTTTTCTGTTTAATCAGACTTGAAGAGCTGCACACAGTTTGCACTCGTCTCCTCAGGATGGTTTTAACACAGATTCATGAAAATGTTTTCATGTAAACTGCAAACATGGAAACAACCATGTTCTTTTGTTGGTCCAGATTCTGACCTGAGGTCAGGTTTGTTGTGTTTGAGCAGCAGGAATGTGCTGAACGAGGCCACATCTGCATTTAACACACACACACCTGGACCTGTGTGTGTGTGTGTGTGTGTGTGTGTGTGTGTGTGTGTGTGTGTGTGTGTGTGTGTGTGTGTGTGTGTGTGTGTGTGTGTGTGTGTGTGTGTGTGTGTGTGTGTGTGTGTGTGTGTGTC
Source organism: Pempheris klunzingeri (assembly GCF_042242105.1). NCBI lineage: Eukaryota > Metazoa > Chordata > Actinopteri > Acropomatiformes > Pempheridae > Pempheris > Pempheris klunzingeri. The sequence continues at coordinate 894,255 of NC_092029.1, read as the reverse complement.
CTCGTCCTCACAGTCGCTGCAGGATGATGAACGAATCACGTCTGTCGGCCGGTGAGTTTTTCATTTATAAGATTTATATATTTAAGACTTTAACCCTCTGAATTCTAAACGCTGCTGCTTCTTCTTCTGGTGACGTTGTTTCTTGGAGGACCTTCTTCTTCTTCATGTCCCTAAAATGTGTCCAACCTCAGCTAGAAGGTTCCAGAAGTCACTGAAGCAGAATGAGTGAGAAAAGACTTCAGACATGTTGTTCATCAGAGGAGACTAAAGAAAGACAGAGAACATGTTGATCCAGAACAACAGGAACACTATAGACCTCCACTACACACTGACACACTGACTAACTAGCACACACACACACTATAGACCTCCACTACACACTGACACACTGACTAACTAACACACACACACTATAGACCTCCACTACACACTGACACACTGACTAACTAACACACACACACTATAGACCTCCACTACACACTGACACACTGACTAACTAACACACACACACTATAGACCTCCACTACACACTGACACACTGACTAACTAACACACACACACTATAGACCTCCACTACACACTGACACACTGACTAACTAACACACACACACTATAGACCTCCACTACACACTGACACACTGACTAACTAACACACACACACTATAGACCTCCACAACACACTAACACACTGACTAACTAGCACACACACACACACTATAGACCTCCACTACACACTGACACACTGACTAACTAACACACACACACTATAGACCTCCACTACACACTGACACACTGACTAACACACACACACTATAGACCTCCACTACACACTGACACACTGACTAACTAACACACACACACTATAGACCTCCACTACACACTGACACACTGACTAACTAACACACACACACTATAGACCTCCACAACACACTAACACACTGACTAACTAGCACACACACACACACTATAGACCTCCACTACACACTGACACACTGACTAACTAACACACACACACTATAGACCTCCACTACACACTGACACACTGACTAACTAACACACACACACTATAGACCTCCACTACACACTGACACACTGACTAACTAACACACACACACTATAGACCTCCACTACACACTGACACACTGACTAACTAACACACACACACTATAGACCTCCACAACACACTAACACACTGACTAACTAGCACACACACACACACTATAGACCTCCACTACACACTGACACACTGACTAACTAACACACACACACTATAGACCTCCACTACACACTGACACACTGACTAACACACACACACTATAGACCTCCACTACACACTGACACACTGACTAACTAACACACACACACTATAGACCTCCACTACACACTGACACACTGACTAACTAACACACACACACTATAGACCTCCACTACACACTGACACACTGACTAACTAGCACACACACACACTATAGACCTCCACTACACACTAACACACTGACTAACTAACACACACACACACTATAGACCTCCACTACACACTGACACACTGACTAACTAGTACACACACACTATAGACCTCCACTACACACTAACACACTGACTAACTAACACACACACACACACTATAGACCTCCACTACACACTGACACACTGACTAACTAGTACACACACACTATAGACCTCCACTACACACTGACACACTGACTAACTAGCACACACACACACTATAGACCTCCACTACACACTGACACACTGACTAACTAGCACACACACACTATAGACCTCCACTACACACACACACACACACACTATAGACCTCCACTACACACTGACACACTGACTAACTAACACACACACTATAGACCTCCACTACACACTGACACACTGACTAACTAGCACACACACACTATAGACCTCCACTACACACTAACACACTGACTAACTAACTAACACACACACACACTATAGACCTCCACTACACACTGACACACTGACTAACTAGTACACACACACTATAGACCTCCACTACACACTGACACACTGACTAACTAGCACACACACACTATAGACCTCCACTACACACTAACACACTGACTAACTAACACACACACACACTATAGACCTCCACTACACACTGACACACTGACTAACTAGCACACACACACACTATAGACCTCCACTACACACTAACACACTGACTAACTAACACACACACACACTATAGACCTCCACTACACACTGACACACTGACTAACTAGCACACACACACTATAGACCTCCACTACACACACACACACACACTATAGACCTCCACTACACACTGACACACTGACTAACTAACACACACACTATAGACCTCCACTACACACTGACACACTGACTAACTAGCACACACACACTATAGACCTCCACTACACACTGACACACTGACTAACTAGCACACACACACTATAGACCTCCACTACACACTAACACACTGACTAACTAACACACACACACACACTATAGACCTCCACTACACACTGACACACTGACTAACTAGTACACACACACTATAGACCTCCACTACACACTGACACACTGACTAACTAACACACACACACACTATAGACCTCCACTACACACTGACACACTGACTAACTAGTACACACACACTATAGACCTCCACTACACACTAACACACTGACTAACTAGCACACACACACTATAGACCTCCACTACACACTGACACACTGACTAACTAGCACACACACACTATAGACCTCCACTACACACTAACACACTGACTAACTAACACACACACACACTATAGACCTCCACTACACACTGACACACTGACTAACTAGTACACACACACTATAGACCTCCACTACACACTGACACACTGACTAACTAGCACACACACACACTATAGACCTCCACTACACACTAACACACTGACTAACTAGCACACACACACACACACTATAGACCTCCACTACACACTGACACACTGACTAACTAGCACACACACACACACACTATAGACCTCCACTACACACTGACACACTGACTAACTAGCACACACACACACACTATAGACCTCCACTACACACTAACACACTGACTAACTAGCACACACACACTATAGACCTCCACTACACACTAACACACTGACTAACTAGCACACACACACTATAGACCTCCACTACACACTGACACACTGACTAACTAGCACACACACACACTATAGACCTCCACTACACACTGACTAACTAGCACACACACACTATAGACCTCCACTACACACTAACACACTGACTAACTAGCACACACACACTATAGACCTCCACTACACACTAACACACTGACTAACTAACACACACACACTA